>NC_065532.1:41030737-41340135 GCF_020184175.1 Aphis gossypii
GGCCATAGATGAACCTTATATATGTGGGCCTATTTCACCACATACAGAAGTTTGTCATTATAATGGTTGCTTGAAGTTGGACGTGGCTCTTTTTCCCTGTCCTAAATGTTTTTTGGTATGTTTATTTTTAACACAAGTAATAATTTTAGGTATGCATTATGTACATTAATATATATACTACATTATTTTTATATTTTTATTGAATAACTTTAGTTTTTCTATCTATTCCTATATTAATTTATATAAATAACTAATATTTTTTTTTATTTTTTTTATTATACTATCTGTAAATATATTATTTTTACAATGGAGCATAAGTGTTGATAAGATAGAAATAGAATAAAAATAAAATAAAATGGACTGATGACTTGAATGAAGAATTCATCCAGCGATGGAACTTCTTGAAATTGTGAATGGGTTTTATTCAGTCAGGAGATCCCGACACCATTTACATTTTAAACGTCTTCCAGGGTCACCTGGGATGCTGAGAATAGATCAGTTTGAGATTAAAGAATTGCAGTAGTTGAAGAGATTTGAATGGAATTGTTTATACAGAGTTTTGGCTACATGTTGTACTGTTGGAATAGAGAGGTCATTATGGAGTGTATCGTTTGAGACATAGAAGGGTGCTTTGGTAATTTGTTGAAGGCATTTAGATTGAAATGTTTGAATTTTCTTTATATTTGATGGTTTGGCCAAACCCCTATGTTGTATACCATATGACCATATGGGTTAACTAATATTTAAAGTTAGAAAATGTGTTAATTCATTAATATATTTTGATCAGGTTTATTACTGCAATAAAGACTGTATGGATAAAGCAGACAAAGATGGACACTATTTGGAATGTCCAATCATGGATTTCATCAAATCAACACCAGGAATACCAAGAATGAATGAACTTGTTATGAAGTGGTTTTTAAAAGACTATTTAAAAATGGGTCTAAAAAACTATTGTTCAGCAGTTGATAACTTTTATCAATCTAAAATAGATCCTAAAACAAGGGGTTTTGACGATAATGGTCAATATAAGTCTGATAATTTTTTAACAGCTTATTCTTTGGACGGTGCAGAAGACAAATTGTCTATTGATGTCTTGTTTTTTTTTAACTGTATTGCAGTTGATTTGTTGCATTATTTGACATTAAATGGCTTCCAAATTCCAAAATGTGATATAGGTACTGTGGGTGCTTCCTTTGTGCATATTTTAACTGTTTTAGATATGAATTGTAGAAAGTTAAACTTCTGTGCCCCTAAGATCGCTTTTCAAAAAGAAATCAAGTTTACTCTTACAATTGCTATGACTTTATATCCAACCATTTGCTTGTTCAACCATTCTTGTGATCCAAATGTAAAACGGAGTGGAGAATTATCTGATAGAGTAAGGGTTATGAAAGCTACTCAACCAATTCCCAAAGGAACTCAGGTAAATAGTCAATGGCATTGATCTTTATTTACATGATGAGATAGATATAATAGGATAATGTCATCTAATATGTTTAAAAATTAAAATTTATCAAAATACTTCTTTTTGTAATGACTACATGATTTTTGATTGTATTATAATTATAAAAATTTTTTATTTTATTTGTTCCCTAGTTATTCTGTTCTTATGGAATAATCTTTCAAGGACACCCTAAAGATTCAAGGCAAGAATTGTTAAAAAATCGTTTTAAGTTTGACTGCTACTGCCAACCTTGTATAAAGGATTGGTCAACTTCTCAATATATACCAAATCGCCTTTCTACATTGTATGCTATATGTTAAAATATTATAATTGTGATTTATTGATAAATACTTTAATTAATATTTTTACAGAAACATTCTCAACCCTAGTATGGCAAGTACTGTGCAATTGGAGTGCAAAAAGTTTTTAGAATTCTCAAAGTCGGTAAATCCAGAAGATTATCATCAGCATTTAAAATATTTGTATTCATTTATTAAGCTATTGTATACCAATGTTAAACGACCATTTGAATTGTATGAGGAATGTCTTGAAATGATAGGTGATGCTCATATCATGAGTACCAATGAAATAATAAGCATTTGTGAAAGTCCATACTGATATTTTATTTTTATTGAGTTAATTAGTTAAATAGTTACTTAAAAAAACAATTATTTATGTTAGTTATTCTTACAAGTGATTTGTTATGATTTGAATGAGTTAATAATTTTTTTTCTTTTTTTATATAAGTATAATTAATTGTTCATTTTTACATTATATTATGAAGATCATTTTGTTATTTTGTTTATCATTTTCTAGTTTAACATTATATTATTATATTTTCATTGACTTAATATATGCGTTCGTTATTTACAACCGTGACTACCAATATGAAGAATTACCAACATTCTTAAATATTTGGAATTACATAATATATTTGGCATATTATTTATGGCTAAGATTTTTGTTATTAATATTTACGTCCAAGTTAGGTAACTGTAATATTGTACAAAGGCTTTTATAATATATAACTAAAGTATTTAAAATACTCTATCTCGCTCTTCAAATGTTCATACTGTGATTGGGATGCTAAAATAAAACTTACTGCCCTGATATCCTTGAAAAGTATTAAATATATTCATATGCTCATATATAAAATATGCTTATTGGTTTACTTGATAAAATTATAGGTACACAATATTAAGCATTTATGCTTTGTTGTTATTTAAATTCTTTTTAACTACTATATTTATGTACTTATATCTTATTTCTGGTGATCGACTTAAGTCAAGACATACTTCCACTGGAGCTTCAAACAGTATCATTGAAAATATGTTAGTGAACTTAGTGTAGCTGTTGAAATGAAAACATGGCAAAAAAAATTGACGTTCATAATCCATCATTTCAGCTTGAAGATTAATTTTCTTATTATCAATATATTTTAAAAAAATTTCATATAACGACAATGTTCAAATTATTTTTTTTTTATTATACGTAGGTGATCAAGTATTAGATGATTACATACTGTAACACTAAACAATAATTAGTAGATCACATTAAATATGTACTATTCTATAATCAATGGTAGTTAACGTTAACTATAATTTATTGTTTCTTGATTTTTTTTTTTTTGTTTTCGGTCAAGTATAAATGATCAGGTGTATGCTGAATTTATTCATTTATTCTGTGGTTCAGCTGCAATATAATATGTATGTAGTAAGAATTAAGATTGTATCTAAGTAGATTTTTATTTGTGTTACATAGACACGACATTGACTACCTTGAATGCGTAATTAATTGTGTGGGTATGAATAAAATTAATTATTATTTATTATTGTTTAAACGACACATAAATACATATTAACATATTGCATTCCAAACATTCCAGTGGTTTCGACATTATAACATGCTAAGTAATTACTATTTTAACGACATATTAGTCTATAGATGAATGATAAGTGATAACCATTATTCGATAATGTAATCCATTAATTCTATTATAAGCATTTTATAACTTCCCAAGCCACCATAAAAGAATAAAAAGTAATTTTTTTTTTGTAAAATTAGGAATATTTTTCAGTTATTAGTTATTACAAATCAACAAGTGTTTTGTACTTTTTGATCGGCAGCATAACGAATACTTTTTGGGAATTTGAAACAAGGAGTTAATAAAATAATGATAAAAATTTTTTTTGAAAATATGTTTTTAGAAATGTATATTAGTAATGACAAACATTCATACTTTTCAAGATAACTAAACATGTTAAAAGGCTTATTATAATCACCTTGTATTTGCATATTGTCTATTTGTGTAAAGTGAATAATGAATATTACATTGAGTCACCAACTTGATCTTGTATGACTGCCAGAAAATAAGAATCACATTAAATGGATAATATACTGTACAAGTGTACAATAACTACAATAAAAAAACATTTTTTTTTTTTTGTCATAATATGTTTTTATTTTATTTTGAGGATTGCTGTATTATTAATTACAACAATATTAATATGTTCTTGATTGAGAATAATTTAATTAACAATTAATAAGTATACAGTTAAAAACAAACAAAATTCTGCTACTGTCGACAAACTCAAACGCACAAAGGAATGAAATGTACATCACAACTTATTATAAAACGAGATACGGTAACCAAGAAAATATAAAAACTATTCACCTACCCCCGCGAAAAAAAAAAATGTCAACAAAAATTAACAACATAGTTGTTGATATTAATAGAATTACTAACTTCGTATATTGAGTGTAAATGTTATATGATAACCTTGTCTGGGTGTAACAAGGGGTTGTAGCCATTATTATAGATTGGCTTTCGAAAAGAAAAATTCAGTAACAAAATTATTGTTTTGGCCAAGAATACAATGGTGGCAATGCGGAACTATAATTATAATCGTATAACTGAGCTTTGATAAATTCAATTTTGTCTTCTGGTTCTGGGAATGTACTGGCCACTCCAGTTTTGTATGCATAGTCAATTACTTTATCAGCAATTTTCAAAGAACACTCTTGAATGGACTGCAGTGGTGGGTATAAACTACCGTTATCCAAATCTTCTTCAGTGACAAGTGCTGCTAATGTCTAAACAAGTTGAAAAAACAAATTTTAAGGTTATCATTTAAATAGTGTATTTTTAATGTCATGAAAGAACTATACTTGAGCAGCAATGATGAAAACTTCTTCGGATATTGTCTTAATTCCGGCACAAATAACTCCAAGTGCAACTCCAGGGAATATGTAAGAATTGTTTCCTTGACCAGGATAGTAAGTTTTTGACTTGTATGTAACCGGATTGAATGGTGAGCCACTAGCAAATATGGCTTTGCCCTAATAAATTAATGAACCATTAATAACATTTTAATGATAATCATACTTGGCTAAAACTTACATTTGAATGTGTGTATGCTTGTTCAGCAGTACATTCAGCTTTGCTAGTTGGGTTGCTTAAGGCAAAGATGACTGGATGGTCATTGTATGATGAAATTTCCTGTATAATTTCTTTTGTAAACACTCCACCAATAGCAGCAGCACCAATGAGTACTGTAGGCTTAACTTTTCTGATAGCTTCAGCAAGTACTTTAACAGGAGCTACAGCTTTGGCGTACTCAACTTTATGTCCAGTTACTCCACCTTCTGGGCGATCTTTAACTACAAGACCTTTGGAATCAAAAAGCCAAATTTTTGATCTTGCTTCTTCCAAAGATGTACCTTCTTTAAGCATGGCCATCACACATAGTTCAGCAATTCCTAGGGCAGCCTGAAAAACAATTTTGCATTAATAATATATTAAAGAAATATTTGGAAAGTTAAAGGTAAAAGAGGTTTAATAATATTAGATAAATAAGAATAAATATTTTTTTAACAGTTTAATTAAATTTAAAATAAAGAATTTAAACTTTAAAGTATCGCAAAAAAATAAAAAAAATGTTGATTTATATTATAAAAATGAATTACCTCTCCAGCACCTTGGAATAAAATCACATTGTCTGATAGTTTAGTTTTAGTAATCCGAAGAGAAGCAAAAAGACCAGCTAATGCCACAGAAGCAGTTCCTTGAATGTCATCGTTAAATGTACAATATTTGTTACGGTATTTGTCCAAAAATCGGAAAGCATTGGAATTTCCAAAGTCTTCAAACTAAAATTATATATTTTATAAAAAATCTAACAAAACATTCTGAAAAAAAAACATTACTTGAATCAGACAATTTTGTCCATAACGTTTCACAGCAGCTTGCATGAATTCATCAATGAAATCATCATACTGTTGACCAGTAACACGTTTTTGTCTAGAACCAACATAATCAGGATCATCCAATAGTAGCTGTTGAAATGTATTCATTAAAAGTTAAAATAAAATAAACATCAGCATTTTAAGAGTTTTTTTAAAAATAACTCACTTGAGTATTGGTTCCACAGTCGAGTGTGACTGGAAGGCATTGGTGTGGTTTGATACCAGCTAAAGCAGTATATAAAGCTAATTTTCCAACAGGAATACCCATTCCGTAAACACCAAGATCACCAAGCCCTAAGATTCTCTCACCATCAGTCACAACAATAGCTCTAACATCTTGTTCGGGCCTATATAATGTACAATATCATCCTTAGTATTCTTGTAAATATAACCTACATGGAGGATTTTTTTTTTTTTTTAATTTACTGCATCTCATATATTAATAAAATTTTGTGGTTTAAAAAAAAATGTTTTTATGTAGTTTAAAATAGTTTTAGAATATTACATTAATGAAAAAAATAAAATAAAAACAAATCATTAAAATGATTAGTCAATTAATATTTAAAGTTAAGATTGAAGTGATAATACAGCATAGGTACCACCCAGGAAAATGTTTGATGTTTAATCTATTCATTAAAGTATTAAATTATGCTTATAAATACAAAAATCAAACTATTCATTCACTTTATACTCGTGCTATGTGATGACTCTTTTAACAGTAGACACTAATTGGGTATCTCAAAAAGTATTTATGTTTTTGAAAGTCATTACTATTATTGTAGATTCCGAGTGCATATACATACACAATAGGAAAGAAGTAAAAAATGCTTAGACTTACTTTGAGAGTAAATCAATTTTGATACCAAATCAGATTAAGTTTGTTCTCTAGGATCAAATTAAATTTAATACTATTTTTTAAGATGATTAAAAAAAACAATCAAAAAATTAAGAAAAAACTGGAATTTTTACGCAAATCCAGTTAGGTTATCAATTTTGTTTATTTAGCGTAAAAAATATACTTGAATTTTTAACTAAATGTATGTTTATATGATCATTTTTAATACATGATATAATTTTCAGAATATTATAACTTTTTTAAAGCTATTTATAGATACTTGAAATTGTCTATAATTTTAGTTTTTTTTTTTTTTATAAATGTTGATAAAAAATTATTCACCAAGTAAAAATGCTTGAACTACGAAGTCAGTTTATTTTAATAACCATTCGAAATTGAAATGTAGACAAAATTACATTTTTTATACAACGAATAAATATAAATACGGTTATAAATAAATATTTTGTTTAAGTTGAATAGTTCTAGAAAATAACTGGAACATAAAACTTTTAAGTAAATTATTATTTAAACATATAATAATACTTATGACAATTTTTAAAAACTTTTGAAAAATCAAAATATATTTGAAAAGAAAAAACAAACTAATTAAATGAATTTTTGTTTATTATATACTATGACATACCGTTGTATACCCTGCATACCTCGTGGTTCCACTTATGTAAAATTTATTGTCCATAATAGTCTATTTTTTTTTTATAAATAAGATTATCAAATGTTCTAAGGCGACAAAAGATTAAAAAAAATCGGATCATCGTGGCACACTTGGCCCGAAATAGACTAATGAATTTATTTACCAGTTCTTAAGCACATCATAAACATGGCCAGCATCATGGATGGATATGAACAGTCCTCTAGGTTTCTGGAAAATGAGGCCATACTTTTGACACGCCAATCCAACGGTTGGTGTGTAAACGAGTGGCATGAACGCTTCCACATTCTCAGCCATTACCCTGTAAAAAAGTTTTTCGTTTCTCTCCTGCCAAAATCATACATGTAAGAGAATTAGTCGATAAAAACATCAGGATTAGATCATTGTCATACATGCTTACTTGTAAACCCATTAGGTAAATATATTTATTTAGGTCGTCACTAAAACGTTCAATGTTGGCCAATGCATGTTTAACTTGTTCGTCTTGCGTTTTAACACGTGGTGGCAATAATCCATGAATACCTAGTGATTGTCTTTCTTCAATGGAGAAAGCCATTTCCTGAAATAAAATATTTTCAATTAGCACGGACAGTTGAATTGTACATTTGTACAGAATATTTAAAATAATTTACCAATGAGTAGGTACTTTTTTTGTACCTAATCAAATATCAATATTTGTATTTAGTTTTTAGTATTTTTTATATTTTATTTATTTATATAGAATTATAAGACATTTTTAACGAAATAAAACTTTGAATCGAAAATGTTTTCTTCTGTTATGTACTATCAATCATTATTTTCCGAAAGACTTTCTTATAACTAATTAATGGTATTATATAAACCTAAATATAATTTAATTTTTTTTTTTTACTATTTGATCTTTAATAATTTAATATTATTTTCAAATAAAAAATTGTCAACACATTTTCTATAATATCCTACAAAAATTTATAGGTATAAACTAGTATTTCTCGTCGATCTCAAACTTTTTTACAAAGTTGTAATAATTTCGAAAATAATTTGTAGTGTTATAATACCAACAACAATAATTGAAAATATTTAATACTCAATTATTTTGTAAACCAAATGTTGTTTGTTAATTAAAATTAAAAATAATACATATGTATTGTATATTAATAGATTTGAATCAATATCTGAACTAAAAACACAAATTAAATTTATCTACAACTTATTTGGAAAACAACGAAGTTAATTTTATTGTATATATTGTACTGCATTAGTACTCCAGTAGGTACTAGGTACTTATAGGTGGGTGAATGGAGATTAGAGACTGTGGTGAAACTTCATTCAACAATAAACTGTGCTAGACGCTAGTTAACGTTAAGATACAATCATGGGTCACTACACAATGTTAAGCTTAGGTACCTCTTACATAATATACAACTGTAATTGCAAAACTTTTGATTTCTAAAACTGTAATTTAAGATAAATGCCAGTCTAAGGATTTGTAATATTTTATAATAACGTACTAAATAATAATACATTTTATTTCTTCGTATATTTTGTTAAAAAGGTAAAATAAAAAGAGTATAGAAAACTTCTTAACTTAATAAATTTAAATAAATAATATTTTGTATGATTTTCTCTTTAAAATTAAATAAAAGTTAGCACGAAAAATATTGTATATATTATACCTATCAATATAAATCCGATAAACTCTATCACTCCTAATATTCAATACGCATTATATTAATAGATTGCTAAATACTTATTTACATATGAATCTATTTAAACCGTAACTAAATTAATAAAAAAAGATTAAATAATTAATATATTTTTAAAGTACACCCACAGTACATTTTAACATTAATTAATGAAGTAAAAGGTTAAAATTCAAGTTCAAACTAACGATCAATGATATACATAATTGCATAAGTATATAATAAATAGAAAATTATATTATAACTCATAACTTGTTATTTGATACTATTCTGCTATCAATCTTAGCCCTTAGGTATATCAAACAGATATATAACATTTATGATTATATTAGTAAATCAGTTCGTTTATTATTTTTTTTTTTTAACAACATTATATAAACAATACTACAATGTATTTGATATTGTATAATCATTTAATGTCAGATTAAAATATCGCATGAAATACCAGTACGACATAAAATCGTTATTTTTTTTTTTAATTAATATAAAAAAACTTACGAAAGTTGAAAAAATAAAACACTAAATAGAAAATAAAATGTCTATATAAGGCAACATAATATGTTATTTTTTTTTCTAACAAAAACCGATTTCCTTTTTATACGTATAGATTATATTAGCTCTCTTTTCTTTACAACATAGTACTATATTAATTATTATTACACACAATAGGTAGGTTATTATAATGGGTTAAAAAATGAAATACATAAAAATAGACGCGCGGATATTATTACTAAATCAGTAAACGATTAAGATACAAAAAAAAACTAACCACGCCTTTTAAAATATGCAACATAATATAACAACAACAATAAAATATACACCTACTCTGATCAACTGCTTTGGGGCTCAAAAATATCGACTTTATAGTTTATGTACCTACCTATTATTATATTGAACTTTATTACTTATATCAAATTATAATATAGTGTAATGTTGTGGATAAAATAATACTATAAAAATCAATAGGTTAACGTGTTATTACTAATTAAATAACAAACATAACATTATAATTGTTAGGTATCTCACTGCATATCTGAAATGTATAGCTATAAATATAGAGGCTATCACTATAATATTTGTTTAGGTAAAGAAAACCGTGTTGATTTTATACCATTCTAGTTTAATGTTGGTAATTAGCAAAATATCGAGCATCCGTGACAGTACAATGCATATAGGTATACAATGTAAACACATGTTTTCGCGTAAGGTATGTTATGATTGAACGACATAACGTTCAATATATTTACTGGCTAAAGAAGAACATTTTTAATAAATCAACTAACGAGAAGTATATCATATTTGCCTTTGTAATGCCCTTGTGGCAATGACACTGGCCTCTGAACTTCATTCGTCCGTCAAAAAATTATCCCATACCACCAGAAGTTTGAGCTCACCGCAGTATAATAATGATACACATTTATAATGTTATAATATGTATTATACGTTTAATGTTTTCGAAATTACATTCTAAGGTTCTAATCGATATCATACTTTCATAGAGTAACCGATACCATTCCACCGTATTCACAGTGCATATTATGGTATAGGTAGTAAGTAGATATATACTATAATATAGGCATTTAGGTATAAAACATTCCTAGTAATATATTATATAACCAAGACGCAGTGTACTATAAATATAATGTATAACTGCGTGTTTGATGGTTGTTTAAGAGGTGGAAACTGGAAAGCTTTAATCATGCCAAACAAGTGTATAATTCTTTAAAATCTATGAAAAATCCTACTAAATATCAAAAGCAAATTTTTAAAATTTGCGTTAATAATAATAGGTTATGCTTCGTATAAGCTGTTAAATTTGTATTAATGAAATTGACTTATTTAATTATTCACATTTTAAATTAATCATACTTGAACTTGATTAATGATGACTTCATTTAATTCCATATTTTTATAATATAATACGTATAATCCGAGAATTAAAAGGATTTTACTTGCGGATTAACTAAAAAAATATTTAATGTTTTGAATTTTACAAAGGATTATATTAGGTATACCTCTGTATATTATAGTAATTATTAGGTCACAAGGAGGTTAATTAATAATTGAGTTTAATCTTAATCAATAGGTAGTATATTAAATTTCTTATCCTACACACAACAATAGTAATAAATAATTGTTTTTTTATAGACACCAGAAAAATAATAACAATAACAATGATAAAGGTCAACAACGATAAAACGCGATTTTCAAAAATTGAAGTAAATGCAGTTGTACTTATAACATTCATTCGTATCAAATATTTATAAGTCAACGAATCTAAAAAAAAATTTTTAAAATCTATGTTTTAAATTGTTGTTCGAAGCACTCGACACAAGTCAGTCATTTTTTTCATCGTGACCTATAATATTAGTATATTATACTATACTATATAACAAAATTTTATCAATATTATCAAGAGATTTATGTACTTAACCACAACAGATAATGATAGGTTTTCTGGCGCTAAATAGTACCTACAACATACTGTAAGAAAATAAAATATCCAAATTATCTAAATTAAAAAAGCACTATTTACAATTTACAGTAACTATTGGTAAAAAATAAGTCTATAATAGAAACATACCTAATACATGGGAAATATGCATAATAGATAATAACGCTTTACTTTGAACAACCGCAAGGTCATCAATACATGCATTATATATTATAATATACACATTAACTGCAGTAGTTTGTACAGGTTTGTTTAGTTGTTTACTTGAATCGATATCCAGTCAAACTACTAATTTAATACCTTTTGATATAAATAGTATTAAATAATAAATATTTAAAAATATACCTAGTCGAAATCGATTAATGTTTAAAGAAAATCGTAAATATACAACATCTTATTTTTATTAACATTTTGCAAGTAAAATTGTATCATTAAGTATTAGGTATAAACACGATATATATTACATCATTTTCGAGCTTTATCTACACGTCTACAACCATAAAATGAAATGAAAATCACTGCATAAGAAGGTTAACAATCATTGTACATTTCCTTTTCATTCCTTTGTGTTTATACATTCACATATGACATATAGATATATTATTGTGTAATAAATGATCATTCATAAACTTGCTCTCCTTTTTTATTATATATATATTATGCAACACATTTTTAAAGTCATAATTCATATCTCACAAGTCATTAGGTGTTAATGTGTTATAGAAAAATGAAATAATAAAATTTTCAAGAAGAGAATGGCATATTCATTTTTTTTATAAATAAATTCGGGTTTTTGCTATAGGCATTAGATAAATTAATTTTTAATTCTTTATAAAAAAAAAAACATTAAGAACATTCATGATATCTAATAAAATGTATACTTGAATACAACAAGCAATATAATAATTAATAAGAAATTATTCTTTTATATTACCTATTCTAAAGTATTATTATTTTTTTTATAGTAAAAATCATTTTTTTCTTTATTAATTTAAACATATCAACCCTGATAAAGTCTGATGGTAAATAATATTATACATTTTAATGGAGTATAAACTAAAGACTTTAGAAGGTATCATCTTAAAATTGACTATTAATATGGAACAAAATATATTATACTCATATTTAGGTTAATATATTCATGTGCATTAACAATTTTATTGTAAAGGATCATTAACCTTGTAAAAAAAAAAAAATGCTCATTTGTCAATGTCTTTCTTTTATCACTTTCACCGAGAAAATACATTATCATGACTAATAACTTTTTTGTAATTTCAATCAAATAGACATTAAGTACATTTTATAACTACCTAGTTTTTTATAGTTGATCAAAAGAACAATTAAAAATTATCTATATAAATTGATTTTATCACATTGTATTAGTAAACAAATTTATTAAAAGCTGAAAATTAGGAATAAAAATTGTAAAATATAATATTATAAAGATATGTTTATAAACTAGTTATTCTTTATGCTTATATTATTACTTGGTTTATTTTTCATATTTATGATACAGGAAAAATTTAAATAAGACATAATTTACATTTTACATATTAAGTATGTGAATGTTGAACAGTCTTGAAAGATATGTTTTATTTTAATGTGAAAATTAAAATTTAATTTATTTATATATTTTGGTTTTTTACATTTTCAATAAACATACCATTATAAATGTAGTATCTCAAAATAGTCATATAATGGTTGCTTAGAAAATCAATTCATCGCAGAACACAGAACAATGTATTTTTTTTGTATAAACATGAAACATGAATGACTTGCAATTAATAATTGCTTCATTGCAAATTCTAAAATATTTTTACAAATATACAACTTCAATGCCACAATGTTACCATAATGCCACAATGGTCGTTAATTAATTATATTAATTATAAAAAAGATAATAAAATATACATTAATATATTTAGAATAAATTACCTATGTAATAAGATAGTGATAATTAATGTTTATAAGAAAGTCAAAAACCTAATTTACTTGATTATATAGATAACATTATTGGTTATAGATAAAACATTTATAATATGCTATATTATATGAACTATGACATTTTTATTATTTCTTAAAATAAATTCACATAAAATGAGAAATAAGAAATTTTCATCAAATTAAAATAAAATAAGACTTATTTTTCTCACTAGCTTATAAGCTCAATTTATCAAAATACAAAATTCAAGCTTTGTGGTTATTTTAAGCCACAATAATAATTGTATACTGAAATCCAAGTACAAACATAATAACTTATAAAATACAAAAATAATAAGACATATTCTTGTGGTTACAATAACATAAAATAAAGTAAACCTATACAATTATTTTATCCTTAAAAAATGTATGTACTATGCTATAAGACCTTCATGATAACAGGTTGTCCAAGATATTACATAGTAGGATTCATGATAATCAAGTTCATAAAACAAATAGTTGTTATTATTATGATTTTACAGTCTTATAGTGTTCAAATAAAAGTATTTAAAGATTTTTTTTTTATTCGAAAATTATTCTACAAACATAAAAACATAACATAAATTGTTTAAAATATAATATAATCAAATATTTATTTTAAATACTTTTTTGTACTTTTATTCTTCATGAAGAATACCTAATTCTGTAAAATATATCTGTTTTCATAGATATACCTATAGTTTTTTAATAGAAATAACTGATTAGAATTAAATCAAATGCACCAATACAAAAATAAAAATTGATACTTTTTATTGAAAAAATTGAAACACTATAAAGAATACTTTTTTAGATTACTTAAATAAATATTCTAAACACAGTTTAAAAAGTGTAATTAAATAAAAATTCTAAATAGGTAGCTACTTTTTTTATTTATTCAAATACATATTCATTACTAGGGTATCACTGAGGTATTTAACAAATAATATAAGATTATTTATAATGTGAAATAAAGATAATTGACATAATTGATCTAATAGATTTCAAAACAAATTAGTTTTTAAAATAAACAATACTATTATATGTAATTTAAAAACTGTTATGTATCCAATTATTATACTAATAAAATATTAGAATTAATAAAACAATTCAATAACTAATTTATACGTAACATTTAAATTATTATCAAGAGTTTTTATATATTATCGTTAAGTACCTACTTGATATTTAATTTTAACTACTATGGCACTATCTAATCCAAAACATATTTGAAATGAAATAACAAAAGCTATTAAAATCACTAAAAGTGTATATATTATAAAATAGGAAATTTTTAAAGAATACATTTAAGTATCAATATTTAGATCCATAAGGTATTTGTAATTAATTATTTTTAACTAATAATATTCACAAAAGAAATTTTTTCCAAGTCAATCAAACTTAATACAATATTTGTTTAAAATTAGTGGTAAACTACCCACCTCAAAAGCAATGAACTTAAAATTTAATCTGGTAAAAGACAAATACTGTTTAAATAATAAAAATAACTGATTATTTACAAATACTCTAGTAAATAATTCCAAAATCAAATGATATAGAAATGCTGCTAGGAAATAGAATAATACAAATTTATCAGATACTCTATTATTATCAGTTATAATATAAATATAAATGTCAAATATACTTGGAAAATTGTTTACGTTATGAATTAAATAGGAAACTAAATTGATATTTAAGTAAAAAAAAATCAACACGCAGCACTCAAGAACACGTTATGTATTATGATGGATGTATTTTCATCGTTTTTAGGGCTTAGGTACGAAGTGAGGGAAAAAATTTTTTGAATTTCCCGCGGTCGAATTACGCGCAAGCACCGCGGGTATACCAGTGCGACCTCTTTTTCGTGGGACGTAACGTGACGAATCGTCGTCTGTCCGACGGTCGGCATAAAACAAACGAAAAAGAGTTTACGGTTCACTCAACACCGAGGGAAAAAACGGAAATACAAAAAAAAAAAAAAAAACCAAAAAAATTGAAAAATAAAAAACTCCGGACGAGGTTCATCATACCTTGTTCAGTCGTCCGTCCCTCAGCTGATCGAGTCCGCTGACGGTGGCCGGTGATACGGGCACGGCGGAACCCTGGGGATACTGTCCCAAACGATCGAACGATGCCATTTCGGGGGCGGTGGTGGTGCAAGACTTCGGAGCCGGACACTTGGATACGGAAAAACCCAGAGTTGTGGAGCGACGGGGACGGTGTAGGCGGCGGCGATGAACGTGCGGGCACGGACGTCGGCAGTCGATTGAACGAGATCGCGAGTAGTGTATTGCTCGCGGACTGTGCTGACTCGGGACTCGGATTAGCTCCCGGTGTTGTCGGCGTATCAGCGGTTGTCGGTGAAAGGAAATTGCACCCAGTCGGTCGGTAGCCGGCGTTATCCCCACCGACGGTGTCTCACACTCGCTCCACCGTACCGTCCGCGGGCTGCACTGTCGAGCGACCGTGCGGTGCGCGCGCGTGACACCACCCCCACCCCGACGCCGCGAGCGGAAGGGCCATCGACTACCGAGACTGGCGAAAAATCGTTACGTCGACGTCGAGGCGTTTTGAAATTCGCGGTCGCCGTCGCGCTGTGCCCGGCACCCCCCCACCGGACGAATAGCGGCTGTGCGTGGGGTTTGTCGGTGAAAAAATTATTGTACGATCGGTTTCGGATTACCTGTACCTATGTATTTCAAATCGTGCGGCATGACGTGTTCGATTAAAAATGAAATCGGCCGAAGAATGAGTCATTGCGTCCAAAACATTTCACCGCCAAATTTCTCCCCGAAAATGATGGTTTAAAAATATTATTTTTTTCAAAAGTACAATAAGATAATTTTTTGAGTTAGGGTCCCCAATTAATGACTATGATCGTGTGTATTATAATACTCAGACATTCAGTGTAGGTATTTAGATTTTTGAAATTTAATCATTGACTTGTTTTTAGGCAACGTTGTTACTTGTTTGTAAATAATAAACATAAAAAAATGGTCATAAAATAATTGGCTCGTAAGACAAATTAAATCTCCAAACAAATTTGTTATCTTACACGCATGCATTGAAAGGATCACCATCCCTAATCCGACTGATTCTTATAGCTCAAAGCTAAACAGACCGATTAGCGCGTCGAATGCTTACGCACCACCCCGTCCATACATAATATTATTATGACGATAATCCGTGCGTGTACGATAAGTCTCTACCGTGGTACCGCTATTGACGCGATTCACTTTCTCACATACCTAATTTAAACTGAAATGCGTAGGCATAAGTTATACAACTTGTTAATGTAATAAAATAATTTCCTACAACTATAAATCCAATCAACGGATAATTTCTCAACAGCTATTTTAGATGAAATTAGATATTTTCTCTGTATATATTTCAAAAATTTGTTTGAATATAAAATTGTAATTATTTTTGTTTTTTTCATATTTTATAAATTTCAGAAATCATACAATATTATATTTGTATATATTTATGTACTTTATTAATCGTTGAAAACAAGTGTTACTATGAATAACAATTTTACTATTATAAAAAATTTAAGGAACTTTTCTCTAAATATAAATAAAATATAATAATTAATTCATTAAAATTAATTAGGAGAAATTGTCCTACAATCTATATTCTATATAGTTCTATATATACACACACTATATTATTTTACATGATTACAAACCTTATTATTACATTTTTTTTTTTATCAAAAGAGAAATTGACAATATTTTATTATCATGTGTATCATTATATGTCACTTATGTTGTGTAACATGTCATTAATCTAAATTTGCTTTTCTATAATTCTTTTTAGTGGATTTTTTTTTATTTTTTTCTATTTCAGTTAATTAGTACCTTAACAGTTTACAAATATTATATTATGTTACCTCATATCAGTTATTACTGTGCAGTAGGTACTTTAATTACAGCAAAAACTGTTAGTAGGTGTGCAATTAGGTAATGTACTCTAAAATATTATATAATGGGTTAATATTATTAATCTAGGGTTTGTACTTTCAAAATAATCTATTATCTATATTAGAATGCAACTTTTGACACTGTCACAGACACAAATAATTTTTACGCTCACAATAGTACCTATGACTTCACTATCTTATTAATAGCAACAGATATTAATAATTAGTAATCAGATAAAAAATTTTATAATTATATAATATAGTTTGTCCCAATAATTTGCAATTAAAACCTGCAAGTACCACTATATTATATTAAATATGTATTTTTTGAAACTAAAACATTAATGTTTATTTAAAGACTAATGAAATAATGAGTAATCATTGTTTACAGTGTCATTTTAGGTGTCTGGCAGAATCCAAAAACAGCCATTAGAATTTTTTTTTTTTGATTCTAAATTTTATTTGTCTCTTTATAAGGGGCTATTAAAAATCATAATGCTAGCAGTAAAACTGATACTAAACTTCTTATTTATCTTTACTTAAAATATTCAAATGTAAAATCACCAAAATTTAAAAATAACAAATATATTATCTTTAAATATTAAAAATTAAAATAAAAAGAGTCAAGTATTTGAAATTACTTAAATATAATTTTATACGCGTTGTTTTAACAAGAGATATATATAACAAGTATAAAATGTCTTAAGGAGATGACTATACATAAAATATAGTAAGGAAATAATTTTACATCTATACATATTTATTGCAAATAAATTGAATGGTTATAATAAGTTACATAACAATGAATATAAAAACATAAAACTGTTTACCTGCTATAACAGATTTTTTTTTATAGGTATACAATAAATTAATACCAAATGGTTTTATTTATTGCACTTAAATACTAATAGGTATACAACTGTAGTAATTTCTTTTTATATCACTATGGTCTATGATGCATTATATTATTTAAGTTGTATGCATTAATCTTTGACAAATTAGAGCTAATGGTTAAGTCATGTTATACTATTATAAATAAATAACTTATAAATTATAATATCTATAACAAACTTACAATAGATATTGTTTAAAAACACTTATTTAATATTATCTAAAGAATAAAAAATTTAAGAACCTACATATTATTTTTGAATATATGTATAATAAAAGTTAACATGTAGTAAACATATCTAAATTTTAAATTTTCAAGATAAAAGCTTTAAGGTTAGTAGTTAACATAATAATGTTGACTAGATGTTATGAATACTGTTAAAATGATTAAATAGAAATACTGAATTATAATTATTTGAAATTGATAAAATGTTTTTAACTATTTCTTTTTTGTGATAAATATTCTTAGTGTTTTTTCAAATGATCTCCTGTAAGATCATGAATAGATTTAGATTTTATAGGTTCAGTTTCTTCTGGCCAGCTATATTTGGGTGGAAGTGGATTATCATAGTTAAAATCATACATCTGTGATTCAATAAACTTCTTTTTATCCTTTGGCTCTGGATAATGTGATGCGATTCCTAAATAATAATAATAATTTAGCAATTATAATCTTCTAAATTTAAAAAAAAAACTTTTGTTACCTTTTTCATAAGCATATTCTGCTATTTTGATTGCAATTTGTAAAGAACAATCCTTAATCAGATTTAATGGAGGATAAATGCTGCCTTTCTCCAAATCTTCTTCAGTTACAAAATTAGCCAATTCCTAAATTAAATTGGAAATTAATACTATATATTTGTAGATACATTAAATTCAAAGTTTATTTTTAATTTAAATACTTGTGACGCTATTAAAAATAAATCTTCAGTAATGTGATGTATTCCAGTACTGATAACGCCAAGAGCTACTCCAGGAAAGATATAAGCATTGTTTCCTTGTCCAGGTGTAATAGTACGTCCATTTATAGTAACAGGTGGGAATGGCGAACCACTTGCAAAAATACAACGACCCTAAAATTTTATAATTAGTACATGACTTAGGTTACTTACAAACATTATTTTTATTTCCTATATATTACTTGAGTGTGAGTATATGCTTGTTCGGCAGTACACTCAGCTTTTGCTGTAGGATTACTAAGAGCAAAAATAATGGGTTTGTCACAATAAGAAGCAACATGCTCAAGCACATCTTTATTGAAAGCTCCTGCTGCTGCAGCAGCACCAATCAACACAGTTGGTTTTATTTCCTTGACAACTTCAAGGAGACTTTTCATAACTTGGTGATCTTTAGCATAGAATGCTTTATCGCCTTGTAGGTTTCCTTCAGGTCGATTTTTTACTAAAAGACCATCAATATCCATCATCCATATTTTACTACGTGCTTCTTCTAATGAACATCCCTCAGTTAACATAGCTCGTACAGTTAAATTTGCAATACCAATGGCTGCCTGAATATTATAAAGATAAATTTATATTCATTTTAATATTAATAAACAAATAATATTTACTTCTCCTGCTCCCAAAAATAAAAATGTTGATTCTGAAATACGTCTTTTAGTCAAACGACGCGATGTTAGAAGACCTCCAACTGCTACAGATGCAGTACCTTGAATATCGTCATTGAATGTGCAATATTTGTTACGAAACATGTCCAAGAATCTAAAAGCATTATGGTTTCCAAAATCTTCAAATTGTATCAATACATTTTGTCCATATCGTTTAACTAAAGCTTCCATAAATTCATTTATAAACTCATCATATAAAGGTCCCAAAATACGCTTTTGTCTAAGACCAATATACAAAGGATCTTCTAAAAGTTGCTGAAAACATTTAATCAAACATGAGAATAATACTTATTTTATTTAAAAAAAATGATATGATATGATATTAATATAATGCTAACTTCATTATTGGTTCCCACGTCCAGTGTTATTGGTAAACATTGATGAGGTTTGATTCCTGCTAAAGCAGTATATAATGATAATTTACCAACTGGTATACCCATACCACATGCTCCAAGATCCCCTAGGCCAAGGATACGTTCCCCATCAGTAACTACTATTGCACGAACATTTGGTTCTGGCCTATACCCAAAAAAACGTCCGTGCAAGTGTTAATTATCAAATTAAATTATAAATACTTAAATATAATTAATATTAATACAAAATACGAAAAAAAAAAAATATATATATATAAAGCTATTAGAGTATTATAATTATTTATCAATTTCAATTAAAAAAAATAAATAAGTTTAGATAATAATAGTTTTTTATTAAAAACTAATATGCCCAACTTTTTCACAGGTTGTTACACATTTATATTTAAACTACTTATTTTGCATTTTTTACTTTTTCAATCTTTGTTAAATAAATAATAATAAAAAATAAAAAAAAAACACTATATCTCAAATAAAGAGTAACCTAAGGTAGTGAATTTCTGTATACAGTGAAGGAAAATGGGTGTATCTAACATGTATCGAGCCCTACAAATGAAACTTAATTATTTAAACAACATTTTGGCTTAAATTTTACTAAAAATACAGTTAAGTAATTTTCTTGGCCATAGTTTATTGTCTAAAATAAAGCAAACAATGGAAACTAATTTTATTGATGGGTGCAGTTTGTTCAAACAAAAATCAATCGTCACATGAGACTATTTTTTATAAATTAAAATATAATCTTGATTTCAGGTACCATTAAATATCTTAGCTGGATGATTTTTATATTGAAATGGAGTGTATAGCAAATGAAAGAAATATCTAAATTCTAAATACACATTTTCAGATAAATTTAAAATTTTTAACACTCAGTATACATATAATGCAACTTAAATAAATTAAATAATAAAATAAATTAAATAAATTAAATAAATTAAAATTTATAATATAGGTATGATATTTTGTTCTACTTTGTTAACTGCATTCATTAAATTGATAATAAAAGATTTAATTTTAATCTTTCTTGTAGACTTAGAATTGTAAAACATAATTATAAGGTAGATGGTATTATTCGGCAATCACTACAAATTAAAACTAACTCAAATTTTTAAGCGTTATTCATACTTGTCAATAATAGAAACAGTTACTAAACAGGTAAGAACACAGTTGGATTTAATTATTAAGTTAAGTAGAATAAAAGCAAAACAATTTTTTTCATTAAATTAAATATATTAATAATTTTAATATCTTATTATCTTAAAGTTAATAGAACTATTAAAGAATAAAATAAAATAGTTTTAATTGTATTCATATTAATGCAGTAAATTAAATAAAAATTAATAAATATCACATACTAAGGATATCCGTTAGGTTAGCCTACAATTTCATTAAATCATTTTTTACAAACAGATAATGCATATTATTTAAAAATTTATTCTACTTTTTACAGTAGTTATAAGTAAAAGTGTAGTTAAAAATTAAGTACCTATGCATAAACCCTAATTTTAACCTTACTCAAACTTGGTTAATTTTATAATTAGAAAAAAACTTTTTATACAAAAATTGAAAATATTCTACTTAAATCTATAAAAACAAAATATTACGTATTGTCATTTAAAAGAAAAGTAAGCTGTGTTATGCATGCACACACCCAGAGCCGGTGCAAGCAAATTTTTATAAGTAGGCAAAGATCAAAGTTGCAACCTCTTTTTTTCTTATATACCACCTCTATTTATAAATATAAATTTTGCCGCCGTATGCTTGTGCCTATGGAGCCTACACCTATAACTGGCCCTGTACACACCAAAAGGGTCAAAAATTTGAAATCTGTGTAAAAATATGTTTTCTTTTTTTCCCTAAAATATTTTTTCAATATTAAATTATCTAGGTGAAATATTTACTGGTATCTAAAACTGTAATTCATACTTTATATATTAATAAGCAATATCAATTGACAATTATATATTATACATTTTAAACAATTTTTTTATTAATATAGAATACATTTCAACATCTAATAATTTTGCTCCGTTTTGCATTTAAACTAAATTAATTATTCTCAATTATTTTGGTTATTCTTAAGATTTTAAAACATGTATATAAATATATTTTTTAATTTTTATTGTTATTTGAAGTATGTAGTATTAAATAGTATTGATTTTTTTTTTTTATCTGTTAGATACACAAGTAATTAAAAGATATATTAGTAATCATAAATACAAATTCTTATGTAAAACACAAGTATTAAGTAGTTTACACAGCCTTATAGGTAAGTTATGATAATAAACTACTCTTAATATACCAACTATTTAATTTTGTTATGTTAGTGTCTGTTTATTATATAAATGTCATAAATACACCTCATATAATGTAAAAAAAAAATAATATACATTAATTTTAGCGATTATAATTGTTATACTAATCTAGACACTTTTACACATAAACATACATTGCCAGTCAAATTTCGGCTCAATGACGTCAGTACATCACAGAATAAATTTAATTTATTTAATTTTATTGACATCTCACACATATTTTGAAACACTTGTATTTTATCAAATATTTATAGTAAAACTGTGAGACAACCCAACCATATTTTTAAGATTATAACAAACTAATTTAAAAAAAAAAACTAGTTTTAAGTGTTTTTAGTTTCTTTAATATAGTTAAAAATAATTAAGTAAATATCTTTGTTTAAAGAAATTATTTTATAAGGAATACAATTTTAAATCAAATATTATGTGCTATATGTCTATATAGTATATATATTATGCGTGATTGTAATTATTCTGCTACATTGCATGCATATTAAATAGTATAGGTATTAATGGTGGAATATACCCAATGAAAATATTAAATATAATAGAATGAAAGCATATTTGTTAATAATTATAGTCAAACTTAGTCAATTAAAATGTATAATGAATCTTTTTGAAAAAAAAAAAATTGCTTAACAATACATTTTTAAACAGATTTGAAAATTAAAAAAAAAGTAAATTAAAATATTTATTTATAAAAAAATTTAGACCACTTAATAAAAAAAATTACATATGAAAATATATAAAAGATTATTTTTTTATTTTAAATAATTAATAAGTTTTTAAAATCAGTATAAACCTATATACTTGTGATCAAAAATAAACAACTGAAATTGTTATAAAATTGTATAAATTCTAAGCAAGAGTTAAAAATTTTATGTGTACACCACCCAATCACGTTTTTACTAAAAATACCTATTATTTAAAATAAATTCTATTTGCCATATAATGAAAAAAATCTTGGTCAACAGCCAATAAATGTACCACAATAGCTTCATCATTTTTTTTTTATACTGACCTATTTCATCAGTATAATTTTAAGCAGATTTAAAATATGAAGAAATGATGGTTTAATTAATATGTTATCTATAAGAAATATTCATTGTCGTTGTTAGAATAATATATATTTCTTGAAATTTGAGATACCTATTTTTAATGATGTATAAATATATAAATAGCTAAGTCCAATAGCAACATTTAAGTTAGTTATTAAAAGTGTATTATAAATATTAATTTATGATTAATAAAGCATGATTTTTACAAATAAAATTAATAACTATAGGTAATTACCAATTTTTCAACAAGTCATAAATATGTCCTTTGTCATTAATGGTAATAAATAATCCTCTAGGACGGCGGAAAATCAAACCAAACTTTTGGCATGCTAATCCAACAGTTGGAGTATAAACAATTGGTAATAACATATGAATATTTTCAGATAAAAGCCTAAAATAAAGTCTTTCATTGCGATCCTGCAAATTAGTTTTAAATTATAATAAGTAAGTATAAGCATAAATAAAACAAATTGATTACTTGTAATTCAGCCAAGTATAAGAACTTATTCAAATCTTCCTGATACTTCATGACACTAAATCGACATACTTCAAGTTGTTCTTCTTGTGTTTTAAATTTTGGTGGCATCAAACCATGTATACCAAGTGCTTGTCGTTCTTCCAAAGTGAAAGCAAGGCCTTTGTTTAATCGAGGGTCACGAATATAATCAATTCCTTGAACTAAAGAAGGACATATAATATCTCCAGGAGTCCGTGAGGGTGATGAAAAATGAAATTTGCGGCATTGTGATCGATCAATACATGAAGAGCTGGCGCAGTACAATGCTAAATTTCTTGAAGCCAATGATGTACTAGAGCTAAAGAATAAAAGAATAAGTCAGCATATATATAAGAAAATGACAAAAATTATTTGGTTAATAAACCAGATTTATTGAAAAATTTAAATTAATGTATCTAAATTGTTTTTATTGAATTTTGAGATATCTTACTATATAGATTTTGGTAGAAAGTTCATTTTGATTTATTATCAATACTTTTAAATTGTTAGCATTAGAAGATGTACAAAATAGTACAGATCAAAAAGTAGAATAAAGGAAACGATGACTAAAACGAATAGCAGATAAAATAATACTATAAGATTCAACTATTTATCATAATATAAGAATTAGTTGTATTTAAGTACTAATATGTCTATATGACTATAATATGGTTAAGCAAGAAAAAATTAAAATTAAAATCAATTTGTTATCTTTATTATATCATAATCAACCTGTCCTGCTTGCTGCAGATGGGTTGGGGTCAGTTACCTAAGTTTGAAAAACAGTCTTACCACCGTGATAAGAATATTATGACCACGGACATAATTTAAGCTGATATCTTCTGAGTTCTGTGTTATCACAGACTTCTAGAAATCTGTACTTATATCCAACGCGGTATAACCTAAAAAATTTTAAATTTTGATATTTAAAAATTAATTTCAATTTTCTACCTAAGTTAGCTAGTTTAAGTTTATAATTATAATTTAATAAGTAAATTGTTATTTTGTTAATAATTATTAGTATTGACCATTTTAATAGTAATATACAATTTTAAAAAAAAATGACAATTTATTGGTAAAATCTGGCCATCGTTAATATTCAAGATATATCTATTGAATTTACTTGAAATTTAGTGTATGTATTTTAATCTATAATATTTATATGATATACATTATGACAATTTTAATTCTAAAATCTGTTTTAATTTTAACAATATTAACTTATGCTTTAGGTTTGTTTCCATAATAATATTAAAAAAGTGACATCTTTTATACAGTACTCATTATGTTAATATTGTACAAATTAGTATAGTATATTATGTGATGTTACTGTTGATTAGCATGATCAATAAATAACAATTTTATAAAGAAATAGTTAACAAAATGGTCCCATATGCATTATATAGTTGACCATGATTGAATCATAAAGTTAATCAGTTCTTATTTACACATTAATTTCTATGTTAGGTAATAGGTAATTTTCCTCTTCAAGATCATTTAGAAAAATGCTTTTAATAAACAAAAACAAAAAATGAATTATAATTATAATAGTATACATAATACCTAATTACTAATTAGTCTAAATAGTTTTAAAATATAATAAAACTACTTCATACATATTTAATTATATTCATGTTATATTCTTTTGAAACTTAGTTAACTGGACATCTATTTGTGAATCTAAATATCTTCACTGTCTTGCAAAAACCAGGATCCTTTATTACATTACCTATATTGATTAAATAAGTCTGTAATAAATAAACTGGGTGATACTCTTGCTCACAGCTAACCACCATAAAATGGAAAACTTAACCATTTAACTATACATTTTTTTAAATGTTGATTTATGCTATTCTTAACTTGTCGTAAAGTCATATGATGAAATATTTTCTTATTACCATGTATCATATTGGTTTATTACCTTAAGTATCGTAAATCATTACATACCTTATAATAACTTATTTTCTAAAATAAATTAAGAAGTAAATTTTATTCAATTATTGATATTCAGTATTCATATAACATAATCAGTATTTACATAACGACATATTAAGAGAAATTCCCCCTGTATGGAATGAATTATAATAATAATATAAATGATGAATAATTACATTTTTAATATAGTTTATGTACTTATATAATGAAATAAATATTCGAATGTATTAATTTTAAGTTATTATAAAAACCAATTTAGAGATTTTTTCATTCACTATCCAATTAAGTATAATATATATCTCACCAATGATGGGTAAAATAAATCTTATAACTATCACATTGTTTTCCAATACTTAAATTTTGTATGTCATTCAAAAAGTGCCTCATGGACTAATTCTCAGTAAAGATATAATTTTGTTTTTCAAATAAGAATTGTCTTTTTTATTATTAATTGTTGAAAATTATTTTGTATAAAATTTAAATTTGAATGAGTAGTTTACATATTATTGTATGATAAAATATATTTATTGCTTATAGATTGTGATTCAACTAAGATAATACTCATCATGAAAGACTATCAAGTAAAATTGAAAAAATTTATCGAAGAAAAAAAACACCTGGATGATCAACAATTTACAAATATCATAAAATATGCATGTGAAAATACTGTGTCCTATGAATTATTGGATCTTGTTTTAAAATATCTTGAAATTTATCCTCAACAAATTTCATTTGTTCCAAAAAGTAATTTATACATTAAGGTTTTTTCATTTTTTGTATGATATTCAGGCATTTATTTATTATTATTATTTTTTTTTTTTATAGGGCTATTTATTCATCTTCTTTCAAACTCAAAGAAAAGAGAATTACATCCTTTAGTTTTATTTTTGGCATCACGACACAATGATGTTGACTATGATTTAAACTTGGATGATTTACCTGTAGAAAAATGGACTTACCTTATGTCAGCTTTTTATCAAAGGTTTCCAGAAATGTTATGTGATCCAGTTATTGTAAGAAATATGAAGAATAAAATAAATACATATAAAATGTTGATAGATAGTCCACAATGGTTTAATGAAAATAGAGATATTTTTTTGGGTCTACATTTAATTGAATTTGGTAAGTTTAAATTAATATTTTATACTATTTAAAATACATTTTAAAAGTATTAATATTCTTTGATAAAATTAATCATTTATTGACATATAATATTATTTTACCATCTAACAGCTTTATACTTAACAATATACAAATGTCCGTTTACATCAGTGATGTAAATATGGTTTGGATTAGCCTTTACAAATGATGCGTCCACAGGAAAATAACTTTGTTTGACATATACTCTTCTCCTAGGTACCTTAACACAGTCACTTAAAGAGGATGAATCTCGTCTCTTGTGCTGTTCTTCTTTATCGTATTGTTCAAAACTATGTAGAAATTCTTCAAATATTTTTGAAGTTCGGTTAAATGTCTGAGCATTATCCAAATATTCATCCTTAAAATGTAATAAAATATAATCACCAATTAAATAAAATATTTATAAAATAAATTACATACTTTATTTGGAATAACACTTGACCTTCTAAATGGATCCATTATTACTAAAAACTAGTAATTACAATTATTAAATTAAATGAATATTAATTTTACTGATTAAAGTGTATAAAATAGTACATTAAAATGAATGAGTATAACTCATGTAACAACAAACTGGCGTGTTAAAGTCAGTTAAAGCCTTTTGTATTTTCATTGAAATCAATTTAGGGAAGGTTAAAGTATCTCATAATAAATAAATTGTTATTCTCTGTTTAAGATTATTAGATGAATTTAAAAGGTAAAACATTATATCCTAGCTGTGCATTATTTTTTTATTTAATTTCCTGATTAGAAGTTAAATTATCGCTTAAATTGTTATTAAATTAATTTTATCTTTTATACTTTGATCTTTAACTAAAATACAAAATATTTTAATGATTACTTTTTAGTTGGTCAGTATCTTTATAACCAAGAAGCTTTGTTACAATTTTTCTCCTATTATTACTTCCTTATTAAACATTACATGTTTATTTAATCTATTTTTCTCCTACCATTTTTTTCTTTTGGTCAAAAACAAGGTTATAATTATTTAGCCTATTAGATTAAATATAATACTCTTAATTAAATAATATAGTATAGTTTTTAATCGTATTATGTTTATTAATATTAGGCAATTTGTAACAAATAAACAAAACAGATTAATTTAATGATAATTTTTATGTTGATAAATAAATAAATACCTATTGTAAAATTTAAAGGTATTTAACATATTTGTGTGTGTTTTCTATTTAATTCATGCTATTCTCTATATGGTTTTTTTTATACTTTAGATGAAGACGAATGTTATGAATTGTTTACTAAACTAAAAAACGATGGGCCAATATTTAAAATAACAATGGCAGCAGTTTCTTTTGTAGATTTAGTTGCTGCAAAATGTAATAAAGAATGCGAATTTACTCAGTTTTTAATTACAACTCTTTTCTCTTTGCCTCATGAAAGGTATAAATAATATAAATATATATATTTTTTTTTATCATAAATACATAGGTATTATATTATGTTTAATTTAATGTATTTATTACTTGTATTATTTTTTCAGTGATGATATTGCTTGGTTATCTAATCAAATCGTTAATAATCTTAAATTGTTAGGACCTAACTGTCCCATACAAATTAGTGATTGGGATGCTATAATTATGAAAGCTGTAAAATATGGTTTAGTCGAAGAAAATCCTGAGTATGGTTTTATTAGAGTCTTGAGGAAATTAGTTAAAAAAGCTAATATAGATAAATCTATTATATCAAAATTTTTTGAATTGCTTGCTGGCCATTCACAATTCAGTAATATAATGTTAAATCGAGATGCTAAACAAATTCAAAAAGGTAATTCACTTTTAACATTAATTGATTATAAGTAGGGCTTATAAGTCAATGGCCTAAAAATGTTTATAAGTCATAAAAAAAATATTTAGATGAATAATTTTTCTATTTAATTGTAAGGCGATTAACTTTTATAAGCGCAATTTTTAATTAATAAAATATTGCAATATTTATAAAATTATTTTATTTTTATGAAAAGGTCAATTAATATTTATTTATAATATCTAAAACATACCGATATAAATTTAAAATAATTTTTTAAATGAGTAGTTTTATAATTATTTAAATTAATTTAAAACCTTTGGGTGCATTAAGAATACATGGGTACCTCTTAGAAAACAAATTAGAAACAAAAAATAGAAAAAACATTATAAAGATTGGCATGATGAATAAACACTAGTTCATAACAGGGATCTCCGAACTTTTTTATTCAAAGGCCTCAAAAAATATCAAATGCTTTTAGCAGGACAAAAGTTTATACATATATTATAACAAATACAATTTTTAGTTTTTAAATTTTATATATCTACCTGAAAATGTGCTATCTTATGAGGGCTGTGGGCAGGTTAAAATTTGCACGAGGGCAGTATCTGGCATGTGGGCATTGTTTGGAGATCCCTGGTTTATAATATGAGATCAAGAAAAAATATTGTTGATAAAAATGTATATATATGTTAATGATCTTCGTATCACTATTTTTAAATCTCAAAAGGTAATAATTACGCCAACAACTATAAATAAACTATTTTTATAAATATTTTTAGTTAGAAAAAAAATGATAGAGTTATCAATTTTTAAGCCCTAATCATGAATTATTAATCAAACATTCTTTTTACCTACAGAAGAAGTATTGAGATTGATTGAAACCTTAGTTAAGAAAGAACCATCTATAATGGCTCTGAGTCATGTGCCACTTTTCCTCTGTTCATACAATGCATCATTATCAGTTGTTGATCAATTATTATTAAAGGTATAATAATAATTATTGTTAAATTAAAAATCACATATAACAATTGGTTATTACATGTTTCTATGATTTTAGATTCTTTTTTATTATGAAGAAAATTCAATACCAATGTCTAATTATAGACCTTACTTGTGGGGATCATTTGCCATATCACATTATCAAGTGAAAAACCATCTTATATCAAAAACATTAAACAGTTTTCCTTCTACTACTGAAGTGCTTTCTTACATACCTTTAAAAAGACTGAAAGAAACTATATCTTGTTTTCCTATTGACAGAATTCTACTCGTTAAAGTAAGCATTAAATTAATGAAATCATAACAAAACAAAAATAGTATTTAAAAATTAAAACATTTTTAGCACCAAAAAATTATACAGTACACTACCAAAGACCCAAGTCAAATGTTTGACCCTTCATTTTTTTTACCAATGATTAGCAGTTTGTTGGCCACTGAAGCACCATTGAGTATAGAAAAGTTTAATAGAAGTGGATGTCTTTCAATGGTTTTGGCTTGTTTAGGAAGTAACGACTGCTCGATGCGTTCAGCTGCATATCATGTATTAACATTGATGCGATCTCATTTATTTTGGTAAATTATAATATTAATAATCAATATACATGGTTTATTTTCATCTCTCTTTTTTTTTTAAACTTCTGCAGTAGAAGAGCTGAAAACTTGTTTTGGGATCATTTTAGTTGTTGGGTTGCACAAGGCATCCAAGATTTGCATTTAAAACCTCCTCCTCAACTGTCAATGATTCAAGCATTGTTTTTAGCTAGAATGGCTTTAGCTATGGCTAATCATGAAAAAGGCATTGAAGTTACTTGCTGTAGAATACTTTTGGCTCGTCCAGCTGCTCGGCTCAATCATATTCCTGAATTGAAAACATTTTTAACTGCAAAGTATGTATCCTGTTGCACTTTTGATGATAATATGGTATTAATTATTCTTTTTTCTGTGTTCATTAGTTCTGGAATAAAAGATAAAACACTTCACTTGCGTTGGTTTTTTAAAATACTTCGAGATGGCACACGTTCTACAAGTGATTGGCAAGTCTTAAAAAATATGGATTTGTTCAATTTATTTTTAGTCATTTTCAAGAATGGCAACCAAAAAGATCGGGTAATTTTGAAAAACATTATCAACATTTTTGTATCTATATTTATAATGTTATTGGTTTCATGTTAGTATTTGATTTTAAAAATCATGGAAGCTACATTTCGGATTCATCCTGCAACTAATGGAGGAACAGGCCCTTGGGCCTTAAGCTTAATGGTTGCAATAAGTAAATACCCAAAAGAATTGTCCACTGAAGAAATACTTTTGATATTTAAATGTTTACAATCATTGAGTGGAAGCTCATACATAAGTTTATCAGCAGTTGATTTTTGGATTTTCTTATTCTTAGAGTACGCAAGTAATCCTGATATTACTCTTGAAGGTTTTAATACTTTAAATAATCTTGTATCCAAATTCAAAAATATAAGTGAATTATTTGATAATAGTAATCTTAAGGATATATTAAAGCTAGGAATGTCTTCAAATGTTATATCTAATGATGAAGGTTATGAATGCTCATCCGTTTTAGATTATGGTACGAGCGGTATTCAAATACAAGAACCAAATAATTATGTATTTTTACCTACTTTGCTGAAAATTTTGAAAGCAAAAGTTTAATATCATGTTTTATAAGTATTTGTATTTGAATTTTAAGATCTTGTTAAAATGTATTTACAAAATAAATGAAAACATGGTTATTCATCATAATATAATGTTTATAATTAATTTATCTTCAATAAATGTTTTATATATATATTGTTTTAATTATCAAGAATATTACTTTAAAATATGGTAGAACTAATAATAAAAAAAATATATGTATGTTACAGACTAAAAAAGTAGTAATTATCTACATAGAACTAAGAACCATTTAGGGAAATGCAAATTAAATTTCTTTATGAACTTGAGATTTGGTGTATAATATGAACTATAAGTGGTATAATATCAGGTGAAAAAAAATGGTTTCTTATTGTTTAACTTTTTGAACGAATAAGTGATAGTAACATTTAGGAAAATATTCTGCTTTGGAATATGAAATTAAATAATATTTTTGTTCAAAATACAAGTACTTATAAATATTATTTATTTTTGAAATTGTTATTAGTGATTACTGTTAAACAAACCTCGAATCTGTCCAATGAAGTTTACTATACATTTTTGTGAACTTGCCTGTTAGTTGTTATTGTTAATGGTTTTATAGAAATTTAATGGTTTTGAACTTTTAAATATAAAAAATTTACTTTCTGGTATGGTTGTTACTTGTTAAAATTGGCATTCTTTACTATTTAGTAATTTACATAATATTTTAATTAATTTAAAACAAATATTTTCATATTCTGAAATCGCATTAATTGTATTTTTGAAAATTAAAGATATGACATAATTCAATTTTCAAAAATATAAGTACGTTATCAGGAAAAAAAAGACTAAAGGTGCCCACACACTGCAGCGGTGGCGGTAGCGTTAAAATGAGTTTGGACACAATTTTACCGCCACCGCCGAGACAATAGAATTTTACCGCCACCGCTGCAGTGTGTGGGGACCTTAATAAAAGTTTCTGAAAAATAGATATTTAAGGGGTAACCGTGGATTAACCACCAATAGTTAATAGGTATTATTATACTATGCATCTAGGTTTATAGGTAGGTTAATAGGTATTTTCTATTAAAGTTAGTAACACCATTGTTATACTGTTATGCATAGTATATTATTATGTATAGTAATCAATGGTAATACTGATATGCTGTAGGGCTGCAGGTTTATGAGTCTATATAGATCGAACGTTGAAACAGTGTTGAAGAAAACCAAGCACATTGTGTTGATTATGCAAAATTGTAATCGATACTTTTTTAACTACTGTACTACTACTACTACTACTACTGTCTACTGTATAATATCTTTGTCAACGGATGGATACCTATATAGCACGTAAAAATATTTGACATTTTTCCTGTATCATATTATTATTGCAATTCTACGGCGTTGTAGATAGATTATTCAATGTACACCAAAGCACAATTGTCTGTCCAATCTTTCCGAATTATACCTGGCAAATAATAACGAAATCGATTGTTAAATGTTATAGATTGATATAAAACTATAAAATAGTAATAAACATAAATTATGACTAAAATGATTAATAATTTATAAGAATTGATAGAACACTTGACTTATATTATACAAATTTAGATATTCAGATAATTAAAAAGGTAGATCCACTATCAATCTTGTCTAAAATCTTTTTTATGTAAGCATTTAGAGATTTATTTTTATTGTATTGTAATTTGTAGAAATTAAAATATAACATAGATGAATTAATTAATCGTTATTTTTAATTATTTTGAATTACAATAGTTTATTTGTTTTACCCACAATGGTGCATATATTCGTTCAGGGAAAGAAGAGACCGAGTAGGTACGTTAGAATAAGTATGACCCAAAATAGACATAATTTAAGAATTACGCTTAAAATGACACTCATTATAATATAGCCTTTTTTTAGGGTATTATAAAAATCTTAAAAAGCATTTTCATGTAGGCGTAGCGTCCTCTTAAATAGTTATTATTATACCTAATAGTGTTAATTATTTGTTCGAGATTCGATTCTTTTATATCGAAACACTCTAAAAATATTCTGATTTATGAATTTTAGAATATAAAATTTTAAGTGTTGTCATTCGAAAAAGTTAAAATATAATAATACTTTTTTTTCAATTTTATTTTCAGTGAAATCTAATAACCAAAAAAAAAAAATTGTTTTCAAAAATGTTAAAACTTTTTGAATACTATTAATATAGACTCTTAAATGGATCGTCATGTACACGTTTTAAACAAAAATCCATCTTACTTTTATAATGCAAAAATTGACATAATATAAGTAAATTGTGTTAAAACTTATAGCTTAACTACCTACTTAACCTTTATAAAAAATATATTTTACAGTATATATAAACATAAATGATACATAATATAACATTATGTTATATTTATTATTTAAATTTTATGTTAGAGAAAGTGAGCAAGACATGATAATATATATTAGTTGATAATATGTTGTTCACATAATGGATTAAACATTAAAACAATAACACGTTCGTAATTTCCAATTTTCACTAGTTGGTAATAAAATTTAGATCTAAGACAATAAATTTTACTATATTACACGATTTTGATTTTATACTCTATATTAACATAAAATAACGTAAAATTATTTAAATACCTAACTTTTACTTTAAATGTGAAGTATATTAAAGTGTTAATTGTAGATACACTATAATATATACATGAATATCCAAGCTTTTTCATAATAAAATTATTATTATTCATATTAACGTTTCTAAAATTAATTTCTTAAACTATAAATGTCTCATAAACTAAGTATCTGGTTAGTCTTCTACATGAAGACAATTTCGATTACTTTCAAAATTATTTTGTTTTCCTTCTCTCGTTAAATAAGTATAAGGAGAATTCTTAGTTAGTTTTTTACAATTTTTCTTATCATCTAAAATTAATAGTTTAATAATTATTTATTTGTTAAATTTAATATAGTAACTTATAAGTATTTAGTATATGTAAAGGTTTTAAAATTGTGTACATACAAGTTTCCTCATAAGTTTTTTTTCACCTACTGAAATTAACAAAAAAAATATCGTGAAGATAAATTTACCTTAATTTATTTTATGAACGTTTGAAGTTCAAATTTTGATGAAATCGGACGTTTAAACGAAAAACGACGTTTTGAATTATTTGTGCTTAATGCTGTGATTAAAAAAATATCGATCGCGTGACTTGAAACTTCTCATCATTACGTGAGAATACATCTCCAGTCCCCTGATACATTATTAATTTCTATATACACAATTAAATTTTGAAAATATTTAGAGTATAATCTATTTTAGGCTTTAGCTTTGAACAAAACTGAGACACCGTCTCGCCTCACATAAGAATCGTTTTTATTATGCAATGATTTAATAATTTATAAGTATATCGTACTAGATGACGAAGTACACTCAAGACATAGAGCCGAGCGTTACTGATTTTTTTTTTAAATACAGACTCTTGATATTATGCAACAGCAGTTCAGACTTACTGTTTTTCATTCTTTGACGACTGTAATATATTAACAATAAAGAACGTGTACCAATGGTACACACTACACATGTATATATAATATATATATATATAAAGTACAATATTAAACATATCATTTTCCTCGATGTAATGATTGTTTTAATAACCTTAACATATCAATTAAAATCGTTTTTTTAATAATCGCCCGCATCTCGTTATAAAAAAAAAAAAGCACGCATATAACCAGTTCGACCTCACGTATTTATATTAATATATATGTGTGTATTTATTATGCGTTCGTCTGCATTAAACCGGGGCATCGGCGATTATTATTGTAGATTTTATAGTTTACAATAATAATATTATATATATTATTAATATGTACCTCCCGTCGATCTCGGCGACGACTCGGCAGGATGTGCGGCACTGCGGCGGCGGCGGCGTATCTGCGCGGCACTCTGCTGGAACGTACCTACCTATGTACGAACACCGCCGCCGTTCGGCGTCGTCCCCTCACGGCCTCACCGAAATTCTTCATAATATTATTATTATTATTATTATCTTTTTACCTGTTTCCTTTCTCCCCCCCCCCATCGCGCTCACAGACGCCAACACCGGGGACCGGCACTCGGCACCTGTACGCCGCAACAGGTATACCATCGCCACAGTATATCATATGTACCTACGCTGTTATTATTAAACCCATTCCCGTGCAACTGCCGAGTTGCGGTGCCACTCGTCGGCAGTCGTACACGTACGCCAGACTCCAGCGCACCGCGCCCGTAACCGTCTCTTTATAAACAGCGATACGACCGTGATGGTCGTCGCCGCGAGTCTCTCGCATCGGTCACCGTAGTTTATATACCCGGTAATGTACGTCAATCGGTGCACGGAGTTCGTCCGTCCTCGTCGTCCGTCCGTCCGTTAATACGCTCTACCCGCGAATAACAACGGCAAAAACAATATCGTGCGCCTGCTGTGTACATTCGTCGTTGTAAATCGCGCGTTTTACTCACGGTTCACGGTGTCTCGGAGCGATCGTCACGATACCGCCGTATCGTCCATAGTTCCACGTACAACTTACTGTCATCGCATACGATGTTATAACGACTAGCCGTTATCTCGTTTTTCGAAAAGTGTATCGCGCCCGCCAAATCCGCCGGATGCCAGCTATCATCGTCATAATATAGTGCGCGACGTACATCGCAATATCGGAAATATGTGATCCTGTGGTGAACTTGGATATATTATATTATGCCGATCAGTCGTCTTTATTTCGTCGACCTCCGGATTTCTAACGCCGACGCCGCCGATCCGACGTGTGCGTGCACCACGCATTTGGATTTATCTTCAGCAGGTAGGTGAGTTAATAGTTATACTACGTTACACTCATAAAATACGTTAACTATATTTTGACATACCTATTTTATCATAATATTATTTCTGGCCGCTACACCCAAGTCTCTCGTTTTCCCGTCAATAATCCACGAACCTAACATTATAATATATACTTAATATATGAAGGTGAATACGCAATGCACGATAATCCACGATGAAATGTTTTCATTTATACCGCGAACTTTCTAAAAAAAAAAAATTAAAACAATATGATACCTAACTATTATGCAAATATATATAATAGTGCATTTAAACACTTCTAGTTCATAATAATTAAAAACAACAACAAAGCTTTCGATTTTGCATTATATATATGAAGATATAAATGTATAAGTAGCATAATATAATACTAAGCTTACATTCTGCAGCATTACCTATTAGCAACAGTACTGGTTTTAACAAAATTGAATACTATATTGTACACAGAACATATATTTTGTGTCATATAAAATATATTTTATACATGTATATGATATAGCCGATATAGGTAATATACAGGTAAATAAAGTATGTTGAATTACACATATTTTTACAATAATGACACTAGCTACGACAGGAATATAACTTAATTTTCGAAAACTAGTATTTTAATATGGTAGTTTAAATTCAAAGTGGAATTGTTTTGTTGTTTATTATAATAGGTATAGAATATAGATGTATACAATATTGTATTTAATGACATATTTATTTTCTGTAACTTGATTTTAAAGGATGTTAGTTTTCTAGGACTATTCAACATATGAGTAGAACTATATATTTTATTATTTATCTTAATTGCACTAAATAGTTTATGAATACCTGAAATAGTTCAATTAATGTAATATTTTGAATAAGGATTAAAACAATTATTTATTTTTATTTTTACGTGTGATTTTTAATATTAACCCATATTTCAATGAATATCTAAGTTATATTGTGTGTTAGTATTTGATCTATCGATAAAATATACTCAAGTACTTGATTATATAGTTTCTTCTATAAGATTGACCTTATATCAAAAGATTGTTCTCATTTGTAGCAATTTTAAGTGCAACGTAATTTTCTTGTTATTAAACAAATTCTGAAGAGGTGTATGTAATGAAATAAGGTTGACCTAAAGAAGTAAAACAACATACTTTTGTATGATTGAAACTGCATGCAGACTTATTATTTAAAAAACTAGTTTTTAAATTAAATGTTATTTTTAATGATTATAAACGTAGCTGATAATAAGGTCATGCATGCTTAAAAATATGTAACAACATATTTAATTGACAAAATTTAAATTGTTTAATCATATAGAAGCTTAAATAACTAGGTATAGGTACTCATTTAAGTGAATACTATGATTTTTGAAACAATTATAGGTAAGAGCTATTGTTTTATTAATTTATCATACCGTTTTACAATCAACAATAATTGGTTAAAAGCTCGTAATTATTGTTAAAGTTGTAAAATTCAAGTTATACATATAGTAAATAGTATATTCTATGAATTACAGGCTACAGCTTAAGAATTATCTAGTCTTCACTCATTAAATATTTATATTTCTTTTATTCTTCAAAATTTAAAACGTTATGTTCAATAATATCTATCTATGAAATACTATAATGATAAACTAATAACTAATAAGTTATTAAATAATTATAATTTATGTTACACCAAATCCCACGTTTTTTAATGTCCTAATAATTATTATTTATTTGCCCTTATCGGAGCGATGTATATTATAGGAGACCGTTATTAGTTTTCCATCTATACTTTTCAATACTGTTAATCAATTCTTCTAATATCATAACAATCGTTATAATGTCTATACTTTACAACCTAGACCTAGCTGTATCCATATCATAGATTCGTTTCGTATGGGCGTCGTGTGGCGTCTAATCAATCTCCTGGCGCCGATGTTCTTATTCACATAATATTTATATTTTATATAGTATGCTACGGTAAACGTAAAAGTACACATATCGGGAAGACTTTGGCTTAATCAGTAAAATATCCAAATGTCAGTATTTTACTAGTTGATCTTGGTAAGTGCGGTAAACACTAAGAACTAAGAAGTCTAAGACATAAAAATTAATTTGGTCAAACAAATGAGTAGTTATTTACTATTTATTAGTCGTATTCAATCTAAAAGCCATTCAGTATTATCACTCGAGTAACATCATTAGTAAAAATAGCATTCGCTAATCGATAGAAGAGCCTATATAAAATAGGATCAGAAGGTTAGGTAGGTTAAACATCAGATAAATAAATAAATTACAATAATATTTATTGTATTATGAAAAAAGATTTGTACAACCCAATTAACACGATATAAAATATAGATCATATTTCTAAAATAAATATTGTATAATGTATATTTTTATAATTATATTTAATATTATCTTGAATAGATAACATAGGTATTGTCACTAATTGTTAATAATTAATTAGTTATTGTATAGTAATAAGTAATAATGAATAATAATAACAAAACCAGGCATACATATATATTGTAATAATTATATTTTATAAATTAGGTATTTTTCAAATAAATAAATTAACACAAAAAATAATGTAAATAGTTTTTATACATTTTTTATTGATGCTTTAAATCCAAAAACAAATAAATACTCTGAAATTAAAACATTCGTGATTTACATAAAAATGCACGTAGTTATAGAGAAAATAAATATGTATGATTATTTTATTGATTTGATCTAGTAGTAAATTATATTAAACACTTCTTTAGACTTACATTAAATATTACCGTATAACTATTACTATATTTATATAGACGTGAATCATTTAATATTTATAATATGATACAATATTAATAATTTTTTTAATGTAATTCGATTACTATATTATTTCAATAACACGAATTGTTATTATAAATTTGTGAAATTACAACGATTACATGTTACTCTAACATATTTATAAGATGTGGTCATATATCTAGAATGTCTTTAGATATCGTAATACAATATGTACTAATTAGATAATTATATATTAAATACAAACAACGTATACAATGTCTCCCCGTATATGACATATAAGCGTATGCTGTCCTAGTAACACGTGGCCCACTGCCCACAATGGGCTTTTGATTACCCTACTAGAAAATGTATTCTTGAATAGTTTCTAATTATACTTTTGCATGTATAAAACGAATATTCTTATACACGCAAAAGTATATTTAAAATTAAAGTTTAAAATAATACAAAATCATATTAAAGTATTCATTTAGGTACCTACTAAATTATTAAAATACTTTTATAAATATTATTTTATTAGTTAAAAATTATAATTGTTTTAATATCAAATGAAAAAAATACATCAAAGTTGTAAATAATACATTTATTATGTTACCACTATGTTTGCTATTATTATTTAAAATTGAACTACGCATAGCAATTATATAGATACATATAGGATATGTTATTCTATAAATCAAAAATTAAAATTAAATTATAACCTTACTATTTAATGCAATAATACTTACCACCCAAGTTGTTTTGATACAATTATTATCTGTATGATAGTTGATGGACAAAGATGGACACACACACACATATATATATATATATACAATATACATATAGAAACAAGTATGTATACCAATTATTTTGGATATTATGTATAACACTGTTATAGTAGCGTACGAAATTATTAAAACTCTGAATCTTCAACGCCCAATGTGTAGCATTGTACTTATAAGTAATAAATATAATATATTTATATTATTATTATAATATAGGTGCCTACTTTTAGTTATCATTAAGGTATGCTACATGTTACATTATTTAATGTTTCGTTAAAAGTATACAAATATCAAACCCAGGAGTATTAATGTACGTATACATTATTTTTTTACTACAAATTAAATATTTGACAAAATAAAAAGGTATAAGAACAATGCGTGTTTACGCATATAAATAGATAGGTAACATTGACATTTTGTACAATAGGTACATTTTTATATTTATTTTACAAACTGTCATTATTATTTATTATTATCTCAATACCTTTTTAACAAATCACTCTAGTTATAAGTTATAACTTATATGGTATGAGACGTTTCATAAATATTTTTGAACTTGAATTATGATGAGTATTAATTTTGAATATAGTAAAAAAAACAATATGAAACAGGTATTCTATTACACGTTTTTGTCTGCTCTCTGTTCACGAAAATTTATTTTACTATTGATGTTCAAATTACGAGTATCTATATATTAACGTCCTGTGGTGACTTTCAAGTTTCAATCATTTATAATCTCACCTAAAATACGTAAACGGTAACACGAAACACAAAATTATAGCTATTGTTCTCAATAAAAAAAAAAAAAAAAAAAAAAAAAATACAGAATCTTTCTCTTCAAACAGTATTTTAACGTATTTCCGATTGTTTGACTATAGGTATGATTATTCCAATTTCGAGCATATGCGCAATATACTATATTGCTGAATAATGAGAAAGTCGTATTTTTTTAAACACAATATAAAATAAAATAATATACAATCATTATTGCCTTATGTCATTACTCGTTATGATGAACGCAGATAATGGTTAGGTATGTTATAGCGGATTTTACTAGAAAATTAATAACTGTACAACAACTATAGGTACAATATAGTGTTAAATGTTATCATTTTACTCATCTGTTCCGCCAGTCAAACGCCTTCGATACAATATAATGTTTAGGCGTCCTGGGAAAATAGAAACGGCATACATAATATTATACATAGTTATACTGTATACGTACAAATGTACAATACATAATATAATATACAATACATAGTCATAGGCATATAATATAACACATTTCCATAACATCGTCCAAATATTAGAGAAATTGAGCGAGAAATTGTGTTACACTTATACACAGCATTTATATTATCCACAAACGTATGTATATTGTATATTTTATGTACCTGATGTACTTATATTGTTATCCATTAATTTTCTTTTAATAATATATTAGTGAGTGGTTAACATCTCCATTATGTCAAAATTACCGTAAATGAAATTTACCAATCGTTACGCCTTATACGTAGATATTTATAATATATTTTTTTTTTGATCCTTGCTAATACATTTTAAAAATCACATTTCACAATGCTTACTGGCCACATGGCTAGGTATACGATTATCTATTCTCTCCCACTCGTTAACCTAAGCCTAAGGGACTTCATGACTAGACGATTTTCTACGACAAGTCTCATTATTTCTAAAAAAATATTTTAATTCCGTAACCAGTTTCTTGCAAATCGTTAAGCTCTGCGGTTTATTTTATAATCGAAACTATCATAGTTAGGTCAGTGTCTTATGACCTATATAAATTATTATATACATATAGTGATCATTTTTCCAAGCTGTACATACAAAAGAGTTTATATTATATATATATGGATTTTGGTTTAAAAAATTCATTTTACTACCTACAGCCGATGTATAAATGTTTCATATTAAATTATCAAGTGTTAGCGCGCTATATAGTATAGTATACTAGTATATGATATTAAAATTAATAACTTTTTGATTTGTATATGAATATTGTAAATGTAATAGTAATACGCACGTACTGTTTGGATATATTTATATCATTAAAGAAAATCTATAAGCAAACGAACTTAGTACAATTCTTTATATCAAACACACCAATGACCGACGACATCTACCCACGTTTACAATATTAACTTTACATTCCCCGCATCCCGATGACCTGATATTGTTATTCAAAATTACATCGGCTCGCCACAGTTTCTGTCGATTGCCGATCGCTTTCTTTTCGGCATCAATTTAAATTTATTTACAATCAACGTTCTTCGTCGTATTATACATATAGTTTAATTATAATTATTTAATTATTTCTTATATTTAAAGAAGTAAGTGGTTATACTTAATCTTATAATGTATGACTAATGCTTTAATATTACATATATATTTGTATTGCAATGGGATATTCATTGTTAGTAATATTAAAATGTAAAATGAATAAAAGCTGTTTAAAATAGGCATAACCTATATTATAGTCATATTGATGGCTGGATTGTTTATCTTATATCTTTGATTTTATGACACATTATTATTTTAATTATTGTTTTTTAATAATTGATTTAAATACCTATCATCAAAAAATATAATGATAAAATTAATGATTTCAATAAATTGATCTTATGTTTATACTTCATATCATTATATTTTAGTATTTTATGACTGAGAAAATAGTCCACTTGAGAAGTTGAGACTCATTAACACTGTCTAAGTTTAAAGGCGTTAATTTTCATAAAGCCTATCCCATTCATTTAATTTTTAACTAACACACTGTTAGTTAAATATAGTATCATAATGCTTTAATCTCCAATAGAACCCGTTCCTCAACTCCAAATCTTTCTTCGTGCAAACAACTTATCATACCACATTTTTTAGTATTTTTATATTCACATGAGTGTTAGGACATAAAACACATATTTAATTGTTTTAGGTGTGCACTGTGCTCATTATAAAATATAAAATAGTCAAGTCCCAAATTTCATTTTTAATAATAAAAATAATAATTTAAAAAAATAACTATATTTAGTATAAGTATATACACATAATATTCATAAACACATTTATATAGTATAGTACCTAATAACTAAAAAGGTACCGTAAAAGCATGAAGGTATGCGGCGATGTCGAGATAATAAACTAGTCCCCATTATTTAGACATCATATATTCATATCAGATAATATAATATTTTTTTATAAGTATCTAGGTAAAATGTATAATATATGTCAATTTAATTTTTTACAACAGTTGTCTGTAGACACTGACAAGTAAATTATATGAACGTTATTTTTTTCATTTTTCGCGCGTTTGTGTGAATATGTTTTATTATTATTTCACAATAAACTTGTTGAATTATACAGTTATATAAAGTAAATTGTAATACTTTAAAATATTATATTTAAACCTTAAATCATAATAATAAACATAATATTCTTTTGGAGATTAATATTTTCAAAAAAAGTATAAAAACAAACTTCTCCGTTTAAATGTATTTTTAAATGATTCATAATGTTATATTGTCATTGTTATTATACATTTAAATTTTATAAAACACGCTTAGCATATTAATATTGCGTATTTGTAACAGTATAATTATAAATTACAGATAATAGAAAATAGACTTATTCATGTGGATTTACATTATGGTAAAATTTGCATATTAATACAATAGAAATTGATTGGAGGAATGTACATTGTACAATATATTATTGTTAGTTAAATTTTAACAGAATATGACTTGTAGGTGTATAATATATAGTACCTTATTATATTATATAGATATAGGTTTATAATATAATAATAAGATCAGCGAAGGTATATATCATGGTTTATAGCAATAGCATTATAGCCTATAGGTACCCAGCTAAAATACCGATCAAGAAAAACGTGCTCTAGCTGTGGTAATAACGTTGGTATTTATATATTATATATATACATGCGTGTCCAAATTTATTATTGATCACGTTCTTCTTTTAAACATACTAATCGAATTTGCCAGTCACCAGCGTTAATCTATCATAAATTCGATTAATTTTTTTCCCGATAATAAATATTTGGTAGTTATACCTACACACAATTTTTTTTACCTTGTAAAAGAAAAAAAAACAACAAACAAATTCACACAATCGCACGTCGCATCCACTGTTTGCACAGAAAATTATTGTGTGATTTTTTTCTCATTATTTTTACACACAATTATTATATACCTACCTACGATGCCCCGAATAGGTACACATCATCTGCATATCCGTTATGTAATTTAAAAGTACGCCATGTGCCCTGGATACACTGAAAGAATAAAATGTGTACAAACAACAAGCGGACATGAATGCCATCTGCAATTTGTCACGCTACATCAACCGTGCGCGTATAAGTACTTAGGCACATAATACGTAAATATGTACAATACAATAAAAATATTAGCCGTCCACCCATGGATATTTTTAATCTGCCAAGAACCGTAAAAAAGTATTAGGTGTTTACACACCTGAGTATAATAGAACGAAGAATAAATATAAATTCAGACGTGCAGTAAGACGTGGTAATTACCTACCTATATACAGTCATATAGGTACAGGTAATCAAAGTGCTCTCGTAAGCCGAATTTCTAGGTTTGACAGTTAATATTTATATCTATATTGCATAGTAAAATGATTTGGTTTGGTAATTAGTAAAATTCAATTCAAAATTGTTCAAGTTCGGTACGTGTGTTCGTTCCAGATGGAATTTTCAACAGGAAACACGATATAACATTATGCTTGACGAGTCACGGATTTGAAATGAGAGTAGGTATATAATATGAGATGTGGAAGGTTTCTCGAGAAAAAAATACGTACGGATGTTTTGATTATTTAATTTGCGTACATTGCAGATTTTGAGATATAAGATATAAAATCTGAAATTAAAAATTTCTTATTACAATAAATAACATGAAATTAAGTACAATATGTTGTATGAATGTATGATTTAAAGTTTATCTATTATTGATTATATTTCCATTTGAAGCAAAAATCGATAATAATAACGATATTATTATATTACACAGTGAGTAATATACTAATAACTAATGTAACTTATAACAAATTAATATTTTATACATTTCAACATAAATGTTGTTTTTTCTTGTATGATGTTTAGGTTCTACGTGTAATTATATATTATCAGTGGCGTATATAAGGAGGGTTTAGGGGTTCAAGCGTTCAACCCCCCCCTGAAATGTATGGTTGGTATGGGCATTGATTTTGATTGTTATAATATTATATATAATATTATTATACATTTTTTTAACCTCCTCAAAAATTAATTTCTATACACGCTACTGTACTGTATATTATACATCAAATTTAATGTTACTTATTGATATTTGTATATACGAGTCGGAATAAAGACGTTTTCATTTTACTCGAAATTTAAAATCATATAAATTATCTAATGGTTTATTTGAATTCTTTCTTTTAAATATATCTTTATATTTATTAATTAAATATTTATAGCATATAATAGATACCTATAATTAATGATTCAGTTGTTATTTTATAAGTACCTACTACTTACGTAATTTATCTATAAATTAATCGCAATTAAAATTCATGAATATTCAATTTTCTAACTTTTTATATTGAGAAGTTATATATAGGACGTATGCATATGGACATATGGTTAGTAAATACTAAATACCTATATATATTATATATATATATTGATATCTAAAATATATTTATAAATAAATATTAAAAAAGAGAAATTTCAACATTACCAGCATGGTAAAATTAAACCATAAGACACAAATAGTATACATTTTATATAAATATACGATACATAATATAGAATGGTAATATAATATTACAATCCCGCCAGGCGTTAGTATATGCACCTAAGTATAAAAGTATAAATATATGTAATGACCCTGTATAGTGTATACTATAATACTATACTATGTATATTGTATAGCGTATTTACCAGTTACTAATTGAATACAAAACAAATTAGCTACCCAATGGCTACTACATATGTCCTATATATAACATTTATCTGTTGCCAAGGCTAATATTCAACTAAAGTAAAAGTAAATAATTAAACAATTGCCTACCTACTTTATAGACTGTGTTTAGGGGTGTAAAAATGCGATATTTTCAGTCAGTAATCAGTGTATTATAGAGAAACGCTCAATCAAGTGCACATAGAATAGTTTACAATGTAATTATTTATTACCTATATAGTTTAAAGTCTAATTATAACATTGAGGTATAGTGGCCTACTAATGTTTGAAACTTGGTTCAATTTTAGAGTTATACACTATAATACACACTTTTGCTTGAAACCAAATCTAAAATAAGCTTTTTAAATGTTATTACACTTATAAATTATAGGTAACACAATAAATTAAGGAAGTATAGAGGTTCGAAGTTAATTTAAAATGTGTAATCCATAACTGTATTGTTGTATTAGCCTCATCATATATTGTGTTTATAATATTATATAATGGTGACATACCTACATCATTGAAGTTGTATATTTAAATATTTCATTGTAGTGACTAAAGTTCTATACATTGTCACATTGCCAAATATAAGCGTACAATCGTTATTTGTCTTTAAATAAGTAATTTTGTTCAAATTTATAATTTTTACTCAACGAATACATTTTATCATTAATTATTTCATATTAAAGAAAGAAATTTAAAAAAAGATTGAATATTTGTCATGCCAATTGCCAATAAAAAGTTTAAAAAGAATTAAAACATTTTGAGAATTTGATCGTACGATGAAAATGATAATATAAACATTTGGTCAAAATTTAAGATAAGTGAAAACTAAAAAATTGAAAAAAAATAAGTATCTATACGTTCATTTGTTTTAGAGTTACGCCAAAACAATAAAATCGGTTTTGTCGAAAATTGGATTAACTTAAAAATTCTCGTTTGTCCTTAATTTTTTTTTCAGGTTATAAAAATAGGTGCTGGAATTTTTGTTGCTTTTGACTCCCAAAAGTACCAACTATAGATCCACTTTGCTATCAGAAACCACCGCCAATTTTGAAAATCAAAACATTTTTACTGCTCTCAAAAGTCAAAAGTAATGATAGGTTGAAAATTAGAAACACATATTTGAAAATCAATACATTCATTTAGAATCTATAAATTATAAAAATAAATTTTCCTCAATATATCTCATATGTAATTTATTATAAATTAAATTTATGATACGGGCCACAGAAACTCTCATCCACCTCCCCCCTCATCCCGAGCTCAGTTTTGCCATTGACTACCAATACGTATTAAACAATAGACAATAATACTTTTCAAAACTATTAAGCATTACTACTAACGAAAGATAATAAATTATTACTACTATGTATTTAAGTATTACTTATCATTACTTACGTTATGCATGTCATAATATTGATAAGAAAATAATTATGTTGTCTAAGAAGAATTAAAGCTGATTCATTAATTTAAATTAATTACAACGAGTAAATATTATTAAAATTAAAAATAAACATCTTTGTCATATAGCAATCTACATTCCTGTCACATACTCACATACACACGCACGTGATGCTTTCACTCATCAACTGTAGGTTACCGCCCCCTGATACTCCGGTATTCACTTATATACTGATGCTCTTTCATAAAAAAATAATATAAATAATACCAAGTGTTTAACAATCCATTAAACCATCGAATATTCTTAGACACAAAATATTTAGTTGGTAATCCATAACATAACATTATTATTAATATACATAGTAATTAATATAATAGCTTATAATATATTATGTACACCATAATTATTCTAAAAAATATCAATTTTAGTACGTCATAATATTCATACATATGATATGTTGTCACGATAATTAGCAACCTTCGTATTCGACCAACTGTATTTTTATAGTATAAATATTATTTTAAAGTATACGCGAATATTCATCTACGTCACGCCAGAACTCCAAGTTTCAAACTTTTGTACGAAACTTTCTTAAAATGTCGTAACAAAATATAACTAAATTTACCTTATTATTTGTAACTTACTAGGAAATTCTATAGCGTAACATAGCTCAAATATGCACGTATCATACTTTGTAATCTTCTATATAGTTGTATACATATTACATGCAGTGTATAATAATGTACCTATACATGGTGTAAGTATATAATTTTAATTTAAAGTTAATATTTAAAAACTATTCTGTAAATAATGAATATAAAATATAAATACAATACCAAATTTAATTGGATAGGAATATCATTAAGAATATTTCCATTTGCTTACAAGACTTATATTGGATTTTATATCAAACTTATAATACCTTTATTTAGTCGTACCTTTAAATATACTCGTACATTCATAATCATAATCAAATCAAAATGAAATTAAACTACTAAGTTTGAAAATAAGATTATAATTTATAATATAATATAGACACATACTTACAGTTTCAAAATATGGCGCCCTTAAATGACCTCGAGCAGGGGTAGATTTAGGTGTGTTTTAGCTCGAGGGCTGAATGAATTGTGGGGGTCTCTTATACATAAACAAGAAAATATATTTTTTACTTAATAAAATATCATAAAATTGTGGGGGTCCATGGGCTGCAGCCCACTCAGCCCTCCCCTAAATCCGGCCCTGGTTGCGAGTAAAAACCTAAACCTAACCTAACTTGGATATTCTACAATCTCCCTCTGCAAACACTTATTTTTGTAATTTAGAATAATCTTATTTGATGAAAAGAGATACTAAATAATCACACAATGTTTTGATGTTTTGCAGATAATGCCAAAATCTTGGAATGGTGGATCTGAACCCGGTTGAGGAACCGATGCTAGACGATGGCCGAACGGCCCTGCATTACGCCGCGTCGACGGGCGACAGTGGCTCGGTGGCCGAACTATTGGCCGCCGGGTCCGTGGATGCCAACGCCCAGGACGCTGTCGGTTATTCGGCCGTGCAAATTGCCGCGGCTGAAGGCCACTTGGACGTGCTGCGACTGCTGTTGCGACACGACGCCAACGTCAACCTGCACGACAACCTGGTGAGCTCAAGTCGAGGTATTAGTGTAAGCATTGGGGGAGAGGGAGGGAAACTTTGTTCAACTAATGCGCTCCACGTTCGCAGGGTTTTTAGTGACACTTGACACGGCTCTTGCACAGTATATTTCTATATACTGTGTACAATAGTTACTAATTAATAACTAGATAAAGGTGTAGCTAGAATATTATATGTTTAAAAAAAAAAACAAACCCACAGACGGATGCTGCACGCTTGATGGAGAATGGTTGCCTGTTAGGGTTTGGTGTATACTCGTATGTTGATATTGGTATAGGTTTTAAGTAAATCACTAACATATTAATTTAATATATATTTTGAGGGTGGGGAGCCAGACAGTAAGCACTCTCAAGTCAATATATTCGTATACTGCTCGTGTTGCATGTTGTACAGTGACTAGAATTATAATAATTATATTACATAGCTGTAGAGAAATATATCTTTTTGGAACAAAGTGAAGTCGATTTCTGTCGAATTTTGTTTCGTTTTTAAACATACATAGGTATTTAAAGGTATTTTTCAGAATCCAATCACGTACCACTCATCAATAATTAATATCAAATATTCTTGAATATATAATTTGATACTTATTGTTACGTATCTACTATATGTAGTATAATAATTAATATTTCATTTTTGTTAATTTGTTATAATGACGCTTATTGTATTTATAATATAGCATGGTAATACGGCCTTACACGAGGCTAGCTGGAAGGGTTATAGCAAAACAGTGGCGTTGCTCGCATCTTCCGGCAGCGACTTGGACCGCAAAAATTATGGAGGATCGTCTGCATTGCATTTGTGCTGCCAGAACGGACACAACCAAAGCTGTCGGGAGCTCCTACTCGCCGGATGTGATCCGGATGTCCAAAATAACGTATGTAGAATTAATAATATATTAGAACCTAATTTTTATGCCCAACAAAAAAAAATTGTATTTTGACATATTTATATATATATAAAAAACAGATAAGCGTTGCAGCTTAATAATTACATTATAAAATTATAAAATTTGTTTTTTATACAATATATTATTCATTTACCCGGCGCGTATCTTTAATAGATAAGATTGAGTTACGAGATGGTTTGTGGCTTAGTGTGCTTTGTATTGTGATATACTGTGCATGTTTTGCAACAACAACCATCTTTATAAAGATGATGTACTTACTGCAGGTTAGGAATAGTTACCATTAGTGAACGTTTCGATTAATATACGCCTATATTATATTCTTACGATCGTGATTCAATGCTTTTGATTTATATTTTATATAATACCATAAACCGGAATCAAATGATTTCATGGCTAGTACCGGTTCTTCTAGTTAATATGTCATATTATTTTAACCGAGTATGTGCATCGGACATCACATCTATATACAGCATAATGCATCATATTCTCGTTTTCTTTTACCATTTCCCTTTTGAGCTTGTTCTGCATATCATACTATAATGGTCGGCTGATTGTCATTTAACTCATAATATTCAACAATCATCTATGTTTTGATTAATTTTATAAAACAAATAAAACATTTTTATCAAATCACTGATACATTTAAATACGTATCTATACAATTTTATGGTAGCCACAAAAATACGTTTATATTGGCAACAGTAAGTACCTACTTCAATTTTCTGGAACAAATCCAACAGGAACTCAATTATTGGTTCCAGTATCTCGGCTAATGTTGTATATTTTCACTTATCCCCCTCAGAGTATAGTCAACCATTATAAACGCTTTGATAACCGTAATGAATGTTTTTGTTTCGCAGATTATAAAATAAACCGTTAAATATGTTTAGACACGCCTGTATTAATTCTGTACGCTGGGTGTGATTTTGTTGACATAATGTGTAAGATACTTTTGAACAGTATCTAGTACGCTATTCTTTATGATTCCTAAAAGAACAGTTAAAATTTTCCTTTAATTAAAACCTAAAATAAAATAAGAACTATTAACAAATAAGTATATATATATATATGAATTCAGATCTAAATGTTTAAAATTATAAAAGTGTAAGTGCAATTTATAGTAAATATTTGTTGTTACTTTTCAATGTTTTAGTATGGTGATACGCCGCTTCACACAAGCGCCAGATATGGACACGCCGGAGTACTGAGAATATTAATAAGTGCTCAGTGTAAAGTTTCTGAACAAAATAAAGTTAGTATAAAATGATTATGTTTAATAAACACGTACACATTAAGGATTGTGACACACAATAAATCAATAAATTAATATCTGTTTTTAATGTTGAACAGAATGGCGATACAGTGCTGCATATTGCTGCAGCTATGGCCAGGAAAAAATTAACTAAAATAATTTTGCAAGCTAAATGTAATACTACATTAAAAAATAAGGTAATTTATAACTGTATACGTATTATTTTATTTATTTAGTCCGTTCAAGCGAAACATCATATAATTATTTAATGATATTATGTAATTCAGTACCTACCTAGTAATACAGTAAATCGCATATACTCAGTGGCGTAACGAAAAATATGCCCCCCCCCCGCAAAAATAAAAAAATATTAAAAATAGGCCTCTAATATATTTTTATAGCAAAATATAATCCTATAACCAAAGGCCCCAAATTACCGTGCCCCCCCCCCGCAACACGGGGTCTGCGGGCCCTCAGTTACGCCACTGCATATTCTATTAAAGTATTACTATTATTAAATTGTATACCACCAAATTTTAAAATATTATAGTATTCAATATGTGTGTATCATTTATATATATACCAAATTTAAAAACACTAAATTCTAAAAAAACATTATTAAATAAAATTAATACTATTTTTAAGCATAGTATAACCTAATATATTGTGTTTTATTTTAGCAAAATGAAACTGCCAGAGATATTGCAGAACGTAAAAATTTGACTGATATTTTAGAAATTTTAAAGAATCCCATGTACAAAAAGAAAGGCAGCAGTTCAAAAACGAAAAATGATTCGAAGGAAGTATGTGCATTTACATACAAATAATCAAAACAAATATAATTAATTTTATAATAATAATTATGATTTTAGAGTAAAAAACGAACTGATACGAGTATTAAAAAACAATGGTCTCCCTACGGTTGTCATTATTTTCCGGATACTAAGGAGTTTCCGAAACCAAAGCTGAACTCTTTACCTGAAGAACCATTACACGCAGGTGAACAATATTATTTAGACTTAGCTGGAAATATTAGAAAAGGACCAGTAGGAGTAGGGTACACATGTTATTGTGCACCCTTTTTCAAAGAGTTAGAAGCTCGATTAGACCATAATACAAAAAAATTGAAACGGCAGATTTGTCGTACCGAGGATAATATAAATCGAAGATTGTGTTCAGTTGAGAAACAGCTGAAGCGATCAAATGAAAAACTTCAACAGGTAAACAATAATTATATTTATTTTACAAATATTTACATAAAGTGTTTTTACGATATATATTTAGAAAAAAAGAATTATAGCATTGATTATAGCAAAGGGATAAAGTTGATAAAGATATGTTTTTTCGTGTAAATTATTATTGCGCAGTTGTCTGACATTTAACGTATATTTTTTCAACTTATCAATGTTACGTATTTTACCAATAATATTATAGTTGTAGTACATATGGTTTTCTCTTTGATAACATCACAATGAGAATTGTATAATATACCTATAGGTAAAGTATAGATTTTGTGAAAGGTTAAAATAAACATTACCATCTCAAGGCTTAATTCCATGTAGTTTTCATCTATATGATGATAATTCAATTTTATCATCGGTTACTTTTACATACGAAAATGATCTTCCTAATGCAATATAGCTTGAATACTGAACTACACACGTATACAAATCAATGGAAGAACAGATAAAACGTGCAACTAATTACAATAGAAGTAATGAAACACTGCAAAGACCTTTTACCGAACATCAAAACACTTTCACAATTGTTCTTCACATTACCTATTGTTACTCGAGGAACTCCTAAACATACGTTTTATGCCCTCATAAGAATTAAAACTTACCTTAGGTCAAACAAAATCTGATAGGGAAATTCAGCTACAATAAGACTGGTTAAAAAATAGAGTGCACTTATTTATATATTTTTTTAACTTATTTACCTATTTATTGTGTAAAATGTAAATCAACACATTTATATATATGAATTTGGTGTTTTCTCTGATGCCTCCCTCCCCCTTACTGCTGCTTTGATCTATTAGGTATATATGACGCTTATTATATACTTATATTACCTATTTTATTTGAAGTAAGAGATCATTGTTTTCTTCTCTTTTAAAACACATATAATATCATCAATCATAATGATTGTAACATGGATTTGCTTAAGTTATATTTAACAATTAAACTTATTTATTTATTTTTTTATCAATTAACTAGAATTATCAAAAAAAATATTTTTAGCTACGTAATATTTACGTACCTATAATTTAAATAAACGGGTTTATGTTTTATTTAATGGTTAATTTAAACAATAATAGTAAGTTATATTTTATGTTAAATTAAATATAACCGTACAATTTCAATAAATGACAAATTACAGTGTCTATATGGCTATATATCTATATACCTACCTTAACCAATATTCGTTGACCGGAAACTTCTTATGAACTTGTAGTTAATTGTGGTAACATAGGTAGCACTACATTATGTAAACTTGTGTTGTGCAGGTGTCTGAAGAAGTGAGCGACAATGACAGCGAGTTGGAGAACCGGTTTCGAACAGAATGTGCTATTGATACCACGGTCATGGACCCAAACTTACGATGGCGGTTGGACTATCTGACAGCTCGGCGTCACGATGATATTCCATGCAATGATTCTGGATATAGTACCAAAATGTTTAGCAACTCCCAAGGCCCCTCACCTTCATTGTCCAGTAAGTAGAATATATTTTATGATTGGTAGCACTTAAGTACTTTCACGAAGATTAGTTAAATTTGAATTAACAAAATAATGGAAATTGAGAAAAGCAAATATTTATCATTACCACCCCCTCGCTAGGTATATTGATTTAATTAACAGTAGTAAATACTGATTACATGTTCACTAAATCTTATAACTTATAAAACTTAGTCAAATACTAACATATTGTGTAATGTTAACCGTGTATCTACGATATACCTATACTGTACTGTCTATATTATTATTTATCTTCTACAAATTAAAAAAATTATACTTGGAATAAACCACTAATCTTTTTTTAAACGGTTCAAGCAGAAAACAATGCAGTATACATTTGATTTACTTATTTACCATATTAAAACATTAGTGACAACATATAATTTTTATTACAATATTATTTTATGTTAATGACAACAATATCTTACTCCTATATACCAATTTTAAAAACCACATTTTTATGATTTTAGATTTAATGGAGAATAGTGCAGTACCTGTCATAGAACACAGTAAAATGCCAAAATCATTAAGTGTATTACCTGACAATAACAACATGGAAAGTATTGTATGATCAAAACGTGCCAAAGTTATCTAAACACTTTTATATTTCAATAAAAAAAATTAATTTTAAGAATTACAATTTATCATAAGTTTTTTTATATTTTTGTATCTTAAATAGTTATACAGTGCAATATACATTATATTTTGTTAATTTATTAATATATTTTTTGTAAATAAAATTATTCAATAACTATAAATTGTGTACTTAAACATGATTTTCTTATTAACATACTATACTATTTAAAGGTCCCTAATGAGTTAAATTAGTTATATTTATATTTTATAGGAACTAGGGTTAGGATAATATTATAGATAAAAATGTGATTTACAATTTTACAATGCACAACAAAATATGTGATTATAAAATTATAGTTAATAATTTTATTTTATTTTTTGGAAAAATATCAGATCACATTCTATAGAATACGAAAGACTAAAAAATAAAAAACAGTGCAATAAAAATGTATAGAAAATACTCATAATTAACAAAAATATTTACATCAACGTACAATATTAATATATTTCAAATTCACAAAGATAGAAAAAATAAAATAAATAAATAAAATTTTTCTTTTAATGATAAAATATTTTTATGAAATCAATATTTAATTATATGAGTATGTGAAGTGTACTACAATTGCAGACTACTTTAACATTATGTGTCATTCATAATGTTAATTTTTTTTTTTACAAAAAACATTTAAATGAATGGTCCTAAAAATCTGTATTTCACTTTTTTTTTAAATAAATCTCAATATATAACAATTTTACCGCATTTACATGCAAAATAAATTTAACCTACACACTAATATTAATTCACATAAATCCGTCAATACATTTTAAAAATTATTGGTATTCAAGAAATGCATAAATTCCTTAAATAAAAAATTGAAAATTTTCGATTAATTGAAAATGTTCCATTAATAATATGCTAACTCATACTAAGTATAAGGAGTATTTTTCTCCACTTTTATTACAATACATAGATCCTTCATATTTTTCTAAAATTGAGTACAATACGCTTTTCTTATGATAAATTTATTAGTAATGTAACCAGATTTTTATTGCCGTTTTCAAGCATGTACATATATAAATCTGAAAATATGATAATGAAAATTCACCATTTTATTTCCGTCTGCCATTAAGCAAACAGAAACTTTTCAATTGAAAATATCGTAAAAATTAACAAACCAAAGCATTTTTTTAATAATTTCTCATGATATTAAATCAATAATTAAACTTATTACTTGACAAATCCACGGGTAAAAATCAAAAACCAAATTTTAATAGAAAAAAATTCACTATTTATCATTGGCCAAACAAGAGTTTGTAATTTACACCTACGTAAGTATTTGAAAAAAGTATTTAAAATTTGCACCAAAATAGGTAATCAAAATATTTAATTATTTCGATTCCTCGTTGATGTCAAAAATCGACGTACTAAAATTATAATAATTGTTTTATTAAATATATCAATTAAGCACAAAATAATTTGATTTTTAATACATAAACAAATAAAAAATTGTATTTCATTGAGTATATTTATATATATAAAAAAAAATAATAATAACATTTACAGTATAAATAAATAGAGTGAAATCAAAATTCAAATATTCCTCACTCCTCGGTATTATAAGTATCTTATAATATTATTAATAACAAAAATGCATTTATAACGGCGCGTTAGATAGGCAATTTTGGGACATTTTATTATGTAAATTCTTTTATTTTTTCCAACAATTTAAAAAATAAAATCGCACTTTTTGATAGTTTATTAGTAAAAACTAAAAATGTTGCTTGAAACAGAAATTGCAGCACCCACTCATTACGTGTATGTATGTCTCAAATAACATGAAGTATAAAGCATTGTGACAGAAATCTTTATCATAGTTACTATTCCAAAATGTAAATCAGGATGCTAATACTATAAAGATGATGTCGAAGTATTTATTTATGATTTTAACCTATATTTTATGATGAAATTGTATTATGAATAGTCTTAGTATTTGAAACCAAATAGAACTACTTCATAAAAAATTTACATTGGGCAGTATAGATAAAAACTAATAATCCGCATAAATGTAATAATTTAACTAAATTATAACTAATAATTTAATATAGTTTTCCAGACTATCTGACTATACAATAAAAAAACACATACCTAAACTATTTAGAGTGTTATTTAAACTTTAAAACTATCATAACAAAATTTTGTTAAAAAACGAATACGGCAACAACAAATTAAATGACGAATATTCAATATAATATAAAATACAATATAGTAGGTACTCACAATTTTGCAAAAATGCGAATATTTATCCACACCTTAAATTGCATTAGAGACGAAATACGAAACAATAATAATATCTATTAATCTATTAATATCAACAGTTTTGGATTGTAGGTGACTACATCAGAAATGCAATTAGGAAATATCGTAGACAACCCACACAAAATGAAGAATCTTAATGATTTGAAATTTGAATTTTTTATCATATTTTGGGACTCAAACTCGTCTAGTCGTCTACAGCGCCAAATACAGGCCAACCATATTTACGGAACATTATTATGTAAAAATAATTTTGATTATCGATTAAAAACACAATATTTTCAAATGATTTTTTCTTCCATGAAATATGTAATCCATCGCTACCAAATCAGCCAATTCTCACTTATTGTGAGGTTATGAGTTAAGTCGTCCATTTGATTTCTAGTCCTTTTATGTTGGCTAGTTACGTTCGGATTTCGTTTTTCGTTTGTCTTTGAAGTTTTCTTCCTTAAATCGACATCAAAATGGTAAGTAAATTTAAATAAAATTATTACAATTTAACACTTGTTAAATTTTAACATTGGCTTATATAAATGTTCGGTTGTATCGTGAATATAATACGAATAATTTAATGACTTAGATGTCCATGTGTTCTTTTATATAACGTGCCATAGTGTTGATTGTTTTATTATTAATTTATCTAGTTACAACTCGTTTTAAGTATTGTTACGTTCTTTAGACTCGCAAGCGCCGTAATGGAGGAAGATCAAAACACGGCCGTGGTCACGTCAAGCCAGTGCGTTGTACCAATTGCGCACGCTGCGTACCTAAAGACAAGGCAATCAAGAAGTTTGTTATTCGTAATATTGTTGAAGCTGCCGCTGTCCGTGATATAACTGATGCTAGTGTATATACATGTATGTATCATACAGTTGATGTACAAAAATCTAAAATACTTCAACTTCCACTAATTAGTTTATTTTATTTGTAGCATACCAATTGCCGAAATTATATGCTAAATTGCACTACTGTGTTTCTTGCGCCATCCATTCCAAAGTGGTCAGGAACAGATCGAAGGCTGACCGTCGCATCAGGACACCACCAAGCCGTAACTTCCCACGCGGGGTAAGATTAACTTAGAATTGCTCATTAATTTTTCATCTAAGGGCCGTTCTTACAATGTCCAAACTGTGTCTGATAACGCTATCCGGCAGAAATTCTTATGTGTTTATCGATAAAATTCTACTTGTTAGGTTTAACTGGACACTGTAAGAACGACCCTTAATGTTTTCCCATCATTTAATAGTCTTCATTTATAATTTTCTTATAAAACATTATTAAAATCATAATGATATTGTTTGAAACATTTCAGACATTTTAGAATTATACTACTACTCAAGAATACTTACTTTGCACTAATGTATTTATGTTTATCAGGCACTTAGAATTTATGTTTTGTGTTACAGGATAACAATCGTCAAGGAGGACAACCTCAAAGAAAACCGTAATTCTCATCGTATTTTGGGGATACAAAATTATATTATACCTTCATTTAAGATATAAAAATACATTTTGATTCTGACAAAAATAAAAGATTGTATTTATGTTACCTTAACCTTCCTTTAAAGCTATACAATGATTACCACAAAGATTTTGACTATCTTATTGGTAAGTTTGTGTTCATATGATATTTATAAATCATTAGATTCTTATTACCTATTTTAATATATTTTTATAACCAATTTATCAAATTTTACAGAAATACTTCTCTTAAGTTTTTTTTTTTTATTTTTAAAATTTTTATGTGATAAAACTACCTAATTTCTTATAATATGATTTTAAATTCAATAGTCACATACTAGATCCTAGATAGTATTGTGAATAGGTCAAAACCCCTAAATTAAAACTTACAAAATGAATTGCTATCATGTAACATGTGTGCTTGTAAGACAGATACAGCACATAATATATGGCTCAAATGCCCTTTTAATTTATGTTTGTTTTACTAAACTAATGATTTAAAATAATCTCTAAGTTGTATATAATTAACTAAAAAATGTTTTGAATTAATCTATTGGTTAAATCATTAATAAATTATGCTAATTTTTATTATAATGATGGAAATGGTATTTATTTTTTTGTTTAAGATTAAATTCATTCCATCATATCTATAATAATAAAAGTTACATTGCTACTAGCAGAACTCTAAACAATTGAAAAAATACAATTATTTTAATCTTTTATTAAACAAATTGAATTGACTATATGACATGTTGCAAAGGAAATTTCAATTGATAAAACATCTATTTAAAGTAACAAATTAAAACTTACATTGTTATAAAAATGGTTATCAATTTTTAAGGTAAAAAGATATATATTTCTAATTAAAAAAGCAATGAAAATTGTTGAATCTATATTCAAATATGGTTGCCTATTATTTTATATTTTTATTAATTAACTAAATAGGTAGTGCATTTATTTATAATACTGCTTTAGTTTGCATAATTGTTCATTATTACTGAAAACGAGTAGATATGCACATATATTAATTGTTCTATACTCAAAATTTGAATTAAATGGTACAAAATATAAAACACCATTCCCTAATGGCATCTCATGCTAACATTTTTCTACAGAATCCTATTCTAGTAGGTTTCCTAACCATTTTTGGTTTGCATTTATTTTATTATAGTCAAACATTTTTTTTTAATGAAATCAGCAGTGTAAAATCCTATCTATATCTAAAAAACTGGCAATTACCTTTTTTTCACTCAATAAGTTGTTTCTATAACTTATTTGAGTTATTCAATTTAAAGCTCCTTAAGTACTTTTATCTGATGTGAATTAGGTTTTTAAATAAAAAATTATCTTCTACAAAAATACTTATTCATTTATTACTATTTTTTTTTCAAATATTGTACAAAAAGTTTTTGAGATTTGATGTAGTTTATAGTTGGATATTTAGATATTTACTTCGGCATAAGTAAGAGTTATGCATTGTTTATTTAATTACACTGAATAAAAAGTTCATACAATAAATTTAGATGGTTAGATTATTTTTAAAAGCAATATTTTAAACCAAATGAGTGTTTTTAGCATTTCATATCAATATAAATCAACTGAGTTAATTATTGAATGTATTAATATGGTTATTAACTTAATATTAAGAAAAAAAAATACTTTAAGTAGTTAGTATTAATTAAAAAATAATCATTTAAGTTATGGTGATGGAAATAAATTTGTATATGGCTCTAAAGTAATTTATTAATAGGAACAGTAAATATCTAGTTCTTTCAATACTTTCAATTGGCTTTAAATGTTTAATAGAAAAGCACATTACATAAAATGCAGAGAATAAAAATAGTTTGTATAACTAGGATTGTTACGTTTACTTATGTAAACTGTATTAATGTCATTAAAAAAACAAAATATAAAAATTTTATATTAACATTAAATGTTATATTTATTGCTTGTATATTTTATACACTTTACAGTTCATGAATAAAAAAGGGTCAATTGATTGGACTAAGGGATAAATATCCTCTCAATAATTATTTATAAATACACAGTCATGGTTATCTTAATTAATATTTAAAACTAATTCTGTGCAAAAAATGTAAATACAACATTCACAGTAACTGTGAAAAAAAATAATGATTATTTTTTATCATCAATTAGTGCGTTTGTAGCCTCTTTAAGTGTCTTTTCCATAAGTTTGCCAGTATTGCAAAAACCGTGCTTAGTCTTGCCAAATGAATTGGGTCCGGCTGACGTCGGAGTATCCCTACCAATATTTCTCATACGCATTCTAGCTTCTTTGGGCATTTCTTCAGGTTCCTCATCGCTGACATCACCAAATACTGCAGCGACAGACTTTGATGCTGGTTTTGGTAGAATAGGTGGTTCTTTCTAAAAGCACACATTGAATTGTCAAAACATGTATTGAAATAATAATCTCATAACATTATTTATTTCTCTAATGTTTCACATTAATAATTATACTTACAGTGGCAGGGCTGTTAAGAGTTATCTTGATGCCGGATTTTGCCGGAAGAGTTTTTTTCATCATTCCAAAAGATAATTTAGGTTTCTTGTCTGGTTGTTGTTTTTCTTTCTCAACTCCATCTTGGGAGAAAAAAAATAATAATAAATTTGTATTTTATGACGTAGAATTCTATTCAAACAAATACACACCTTTGGCGGAAATCTCGATTTCATTCGACAGTCGTTTTGACATGATTCAATGGCAATACAGACAATACAGTTTCACAGACGCATAAGAATAAAATTGTGTACAGACACAAAAATAAAACAGTGTTCTTTAGCCTAAGCTATTAGCTAACAAATGAAAGTCTCAAATATTAGCTAGATACGAACCAAGCGTTCAAATTTAAAATTTGAAATGTTATACTATTGTGTACCTATAGTTGGTATTTACCATTTGGTGCTTCGTGTTCACACTTCCAAATCCAAACATTGTTATCAAGCGAATCACAACGTTATCATTAGACGTTGGATAAAAACAAAAAACAAAACAGTGTTCATATACCGAATAACCGGTGTATGGTTAATAATTCATAAAATTATTTTCTTTGTATACAGTGTGGACAGAGACAGACAACAAGACGTACTGTAGTAATAATATTATGGTCTTAATCCGAGTTCCGACTGATCCGAGTCATCACAGAATTTCCACTTTCATACCGCGATATTTCAAATAAAATTTTATTATATATCCGTAGTTACTGAATTGTGACCTTTCAAACGTCCATTCGGTAAATTTGTTATAATTGCCTAATTTATCATAAATCGGTTATTAAACATTAGTTTCGTAATTGTTAATTATTATTGATTTAACTGATACATATTTTTTTTTTAATTACGATTTCAATAACAGTCATCAATCACTCTATACCACATGCCCTTTGAATGAACTTAACTTTAACAAAGTCGTCTAAAGACTAGAATTAGCTTAATTTCTTGAAAGTGTAAATAATGCTAGAATAAAACTACAATTATACTTTTATAAAAATACAATTAATTTGTGTAGCATACACCTAATATGAATATTTAATAGCATTTCTGTTATGCGTCAAGAATATATTTGTGTATGTATATGTAAAATATAGTTTTTTGATAAACATTACAAAAATGATTAGGAAGTAGGAACTATAAGAAAATATTTTATTATTAGCATTTGCAAATAAAAAAGTTCGACAGACATCACTTTATGTGCAGGCATCGAGCTGTTGGAAAATAGGAATCATACACAATTGTAAAAGCGCCTACAGTTGTTAGCAAATTCAATTAAATTATAAAAAAAAACCTAGCTTTTTCTACACAAAAATGCTACACTTTGTAAAATGTTTTTGTTTAATGAACAATTTGTTTTACACAAATGTTAAAGTTTTAATATTTGTTTTAAAGATAAATATTATTATTTTCATTATTAAAATATTACTTTTTAGTATATTTTAACTATTTAGAAGATAATCTAAAAATAGATAAGAGAAATAAAATTTGATCTACTGGCTACCTTTTTTTATTTTTGTTATTTCTAAAAGGAATAGCTATTGAATTTGGGTCGAAAGTTATGCAGAAGGTTATTAAAGATTTGGATACCATAATACCAAATACATATTGATTCACTGCCTACTGACAATGTGAACGTTTATCATGAACTTAGACTACAATACTATGGATATAGCTATGCGAATAATTGTTCTAGAACCAAATTGTGTCTGAAATCATCCCTATCACCTTCAAAATTTCACGGTATATCGCACTAATACACTTCATGAACTTAATTGGGAAATTGATGTAATATTATCCATTTCAGTATGCCACCAAAAAAACATATAATTCATAAGAAGCCACTTTCTTACTAATATTATAGATTATATATAAATTTTGAATTAAAAAACATTATTAATAAATGAAACTATACAATACATTTTTTTGGTAAAATGTCACATAATATACAAATAATATTGAATAAATCTGAGTATTCTAATAACTTAATAATTACTTAATAATTACATTTAAAAACTTTGTTGGCTAACAAAATCCGAGAAATAAATTTAAATGTATAGTTTTTCTTAACTTGTTTATAATAATGCTTCATATCTAAAGATGTATATAATAATATTAGGAAAGTAGTTATGAATAATTAATATTAAAAAAAAAAAAAACAATATTCAAAATTTAATCCTTATGTTCAAACAGCCAAAAAGAGTCACAACACACGTCGTCGTACTCGTTAATTGTGCGTCATTTAGGAGGTTCCAATGTAGCTGAACCAAAATCGGTCATATGAGGAAATTTTACTTTTTTCCTGTCCAACTCATCTTGTGCCCACATTATTAGCTTCATAAGATTGTAAAGTTTTGGTGTAATTGTTGGTTGATTGTGAAATCTCAAAATAGCTGCATTCAGCTCGCTAGACACCTGTTAAATATAATAAGAAAACATTTAATTTTATATAAAATTTTATAATATCACATGTTACTTTTTGTCTATGTGTAGTCTGAAGAAGATCAGCAAATGGACTCTTTTGAGGTTCTTCGAATGCTAATAATGCAAGTGTTCTTTCTAGTTCTGTAAGTATAGTAGGATTTCCTTCTCCAACTTCTGATAGTTTAGCTTGGGCAAATACAAGAGCTTCTTCAATATTACCTTCTTTGATAAGTTCAATCAGATGCAGTTGCTTCAAAATAAATATAAACAAATAAAATAAAATATTACTATTATTTTTTTAAATTGAGACATAGTTACAGGTATACATAAATCATAAAAAAAAATTAGAAATGTGTAATATAGAAGTATAAATTTAATATCTGTAATTTTAATAATTTATAATTATACATCTAAATATGATATTATATGTTTTAATTACTTCTGATATTTAGTTGATTTTTTGTGACTAAACTAACTTGTTGACTTTATGTAGTTTTTTTTTTTTTACATGTGTTATCTTTAAATAAGTCATATCCTCCACCCCTCATTCACAAATAAGATTATTTATTTACAAAAAAGTTTCCTCATAAAAAATATTGCTGCATTAATTATTTTACGACCAGATCAATTTAAACTTTTAATAGACTTACGAAATACTTAAAAACTATAAAATATTATGTCAAAAAAAAAATTAAATTATACAATAGGTATACTGATCAGTTTTATAATAAAACAAAATAGATTTTTAGTCTCAACAGTTAAACAAATGATAAGCAGGTACTTATTGTTCTAATTAGACAAAATGCAAATCATTATAAAAATAGACACAATCTAATTGAATTAAAACAAGATGATAGGTATTGAACAACGTAATGAAAAACAATTAACCTGTAAATGAAAATATAAATCACGATCGTCATCAAGTAGACCAGGATATAATTGATTGATTAGTGTAATAGCTTCTTGCATTTTTCCAGACTGTACAGACTCTATCACTTTAATCCGATCTCCCAAGGTATTTAACTTGAGGGGAGAACTAATACCAGCTTCTTGTTCAAATTTTTCTGCTGCTTCTTTGAATCCTTCTACAATATTTAACACGATTTGCATACATTTTTAAGATGTACAAGTGAACAAAAAGTAATTGTTTACACATACCAGACACTAAGTAGTTCATAATAAGTTTGTTCATGTCTTTACGGTTGACTTTCATATTTTCGATTCGACTAAGCCAATCTGGCTTGGTAACGTTTGGCTGCGTTGATGGTGAAAAGCTCATGATTGCTATACCAATCAATCTGTTAACGCACAATTAACGTACAAGTCAAAATCACAGCAAAACAATAAAAGTAAATCACCTGTAGACGAGAGTAATAAACGAAAAACAAACAACTAAGAAAAATAATGAATATTGTAAAGTGTTACGGGAATAATAAAAAAAATAATATGATGTCAAAAGCTGCTGTGATATCAATATTATAATATTATGGTCATATGGTTACTTTTCTTGATTTTAATCTCAAAGGTGGTAACAGTGAGATAATACTATCAAATTTTTATCCTCAACATTTACCACAGATTTCTATAATATAGAAATTAGTAGTTAGTAGTTACTACTGTTTTTCGAAATATTTTTAATCATAGGCTTAACTACAAACAAGCTAAAACTTAAGTCAAAACATTCTGAATCATAGAAAAAAAATTAAATGCTTGAACTTAGTTTATAAGTCCCATAATGACTTACTAGTAACTACAGAATATTTAGATAATATCTGTGATGATAACTGATAACCATTTTATCTTAAGTTTATTTGCAAGTTCTAATATTGATATTTAAATTAAATGTTTACTGCTTAGTTATTTAACTTTTTAGTACCATGGGAAAAAGTTAAGAGATAAATAGTCTTTTAATATTGAAATACTCTAACTGTGGTGTGAATTGTGAAGGTAACTGTAGTGTTATGTTGAAATACCAAAGTCGTAAATTATGTTAATTTTATTTTTATAAAGAGCGTGGGTATTTAAATTTGTTGTTTACAAACAATAGGATCTATAAATGATGTAAGTGATCATTTATTTTAAAACTATTAGGTATTTCATATTGGATATCAAAACAGCAAAGATGAGTAATAATCTGAATAGCACTTTTAACTATGTGTATAGTTGTTCATTAGAGACAAATGTTCAGATAAAAATTGGAACCCTTGAAGGTATCAAGCACAACATTGATTATGAAAAAATACTTAATGATCCAATGAAAAAGTTTTCTGGTTTATACCAAAAGCAAATTTCTGATCTGGTAGTATACTGCCAAGTATACAGCGACGGTAAACCACTTAGTTTGCCAGTTTCGACTTCTTACAAACATTTTACTAACCGCTGGAGCTGGAATGAATGGGTTGTATTACCGATCCAGTTTAGTGATCTGCCAAGAAATGCATTATTAACGCTGACAGTGTATGACTGTGCTGGACCAGCTTCTATGACTGCAGTTGGTGGTACATCTATATCATTGTTTGGCAAACACGGTGTTTTTCGACAAGGTATGATTGACCTTAGAGTATGGCCTGATAGAGAAGCTGATGGTAACATATCTTCTACACCGGGAAAGTGTTTGTCAGACACTAATCGTATGCAATCTCTTGCTAAATTGGCCAAACAGCATAGGAATGGCAATATTCCCGAAGTTGACTGGTTGGACAGGTTAACATTTAGAGAGATTGAACTTATCAATGAAAAAGAAAAAAAGACCTCCAATTATCCTTATTTAATGATAGAATTTCCAGAAATTATATCAAATGCTACTGTCTATAGTGTTGTGCATTATGAACAAGACGGTGATGAAATATATCCATTTAGAGTTAATCCAGATATAGTTACTGTACCAGATGCTGAAGTGATGCAGGAAAATTTAGTAGAAAGTAAACATCATAAACTTGCCAGAAGTTTAAGAAGCGGAATATCAGACAAGGATGCAAAACCAACTGCAACAATAAGAGATATGTTAAACACTATTGTTGGTTATCCACCAACAAAAATATTAACAACTGAGGAACAAGATCTTATATGGAAGTATAGATTTTATCTTTGTAATCAAAAAAAAGCTCTAACAAAATTTCTAGAATGTGTAAACTGGAAATTGCATGGAGAGGCTATGCAAGCATTAGATATGATGTATCAATGGGCTCCAATGGATGTAGACGACTCATTGCGTTTATTAAGTCCAGCATTCAAACATTCTTCAGTACGCAAATATGCTGTAGAACGATTGCAACAAGCAACTGATGAAGATTTACTGTTGTATTTATTGCAGCTGGTTCAAGCTCTTAAGTATGAAAACTTTGAACACATCAACAATAGCTTAAAGTTAATGGAAGATAAATATCCTGTAACCGATAGTCTTACGGAGTCAATATCTGGACTAAGTTTAAAAGACAGCAGTGACAGTAACATTGCTTGTACAATTAATCATTTTGAAATGTGTAAGCCTGAAGATATGGACTTGGCGCGGTTTTTGATTCATAGGGCAAGTAAAAACTTCAGTTTAGCTAATTATTTTTATTGGTATTTGATGATTGAATGTGAAGATCAAGACTCCACTATTAAACAAGATATACGTGTTCGTAACATGTATTTAAGTGTTATGAAAACATTTCTGATGACTTTGTATAATGGTAGTCCAGAATGTCAACGAATACATGGAATGTTGACCCGTCAACAAAACTTTATTGATCGTTTGGTAAAAATAATCAAAACTGTTGCCAGGGAAAGTGGCAACCGTAAAAAGAAAACCGATAAGCTCCAAGCATTATTAGGTGAAACTGATACTAAATTTAGTTTTATGTCTTTTGAACCTTTACATTTACCACTTGACCCGAGTATACATATTACCGGGATAGTTCCTGAGAAAGCAGTCCTTTTCAAGTCTGCTTTAATGCCTTCAAGACTCACATTTATGGTACAAGACAACAAAGAGTATGTAGCTATTTTTAAACATGGTGATGATTTGCGACAAGATCAACTCATATTACAGATTATCACACTTATGGATAAACTTTTAAGAAGTGAAAACTTAGATTTAAAACTTACTCCATACAGAGTGTTAGCAACAAGCACACGACACGGTTTTGTGCAGTTTGTAAATTCACTACCTGTTGCTGAAATATTAGCAACAGAAGGTTCAATACAAAATTATTTCCGTAAAACCCATCCAAATGAGAATGCACCCTTTGGAATATCTTCTGATATTATGGAGAATTATATAAAAAGTTGTGCTGGTTACTGTGTTATTACATATTTACTGGGAGTCGGTGATCGTCATTTTGATAATTTATTATTGACTTCAACGGGTAAACTGTTTCATATAGATTTTGGATACATATTGGGTAGAGATCCTAAACCATTGCCTCCACCTATGAAATTAAGCAAAGAAATGGTTGAAGCAATGGGTGGTGTTAACAGTGAACATTATCATGAATTCAGAAAATTATGTTATACTGCATTTTTACACTTGAGGCGCCATGCTAATCTTATACTAAATCTTTTCTCGTTAATGGTAGATGCCAGTGTACCAGATATTGCACTAGAACCAGATAAGACTGTTAATAAAGTTCAAGACAAATTCAGATTGGACTTGGGCGATGAAGAAGCTGTTCATTATTTCCAAAATCTATTGGATGTATCTGTTACTGCTGTGATGGCAGTACTTGTTGAACAGTTACACAAATTTGCTCAATATTGGAGAAAATAAAATATAAAAATACCCAATTAACTGTTGATTATTTATTATACTATTTTTATATAATTAATTATTTACACATAATATATATTTTTTAATGATCTATATTTTTTTTTTTCATATCTTAAGATGAATGTTATTTATGAATTGATAATTAGCTATATCATTGTGTTATCTTATCTTTAAAAATGTGTAAGCCTTAATACGTCAGTTGAATAATTGTTGATTTGTTCTCAAGTATATCTTTTTATAAGACAAATCATATTTATTTGATACATTCAACAAAAAATAAATTTAAGACACATCATGGAGTTCAATGCATCTGGTAATTATTTCATCACAATTTCATTTAATTTATTCATTTATTATAGATGGGTGTGTAAACATTTTAAAAATTTTTTCTTACAAAGCTTTTATTTAAAATGAATTAAGTTAACAATTATATATTTGTATAATTGTTATATTATATTTCAGATAGTTTATTGAAGTTATTTAACCTATTGTCTAGTGAATGAATTATGTAAATATGTATGTTAAAACCTACAGCAAATATTATTTTAAGCTTATTTAAAAAATCATAAATTACTTTAATAAAGTATACTAGGATTGAAATTTGGTGTTTATAATTTGTATAGCTGTATACTTAACAAAATTAAATAAAACCACTTGTGACAATAACTAAATTATTTTTTAATGTTTTAATAAACATATTTAACCTAATACTATTATCTTAAAAAAAATTATTCAAAATTAAAATAGACTTAGATTGTAAGCATCTTCTTAATATCTAAGTGCTTTATTGTCTACAGTTTATTTTTATGCAAAATTTTAGTTCTATAATAATAATAACTTGATGTAGGACTAAATAAAAAAGTTATTTTATAAGATAATAACATGACTAAATTTAAATTTTTCAATAATATTCATAAATTATAGTTGGTGAAATAACCAAAGTTAAAATATCATTTTATTATACTATTTAAGTGGTTGTAATGTTTAGTACATTGGTTTTCTATTATAAGAAAAGGTCATATAAAGATAACCTTATAATATATTTCTTATTTATAACTTCATGAGAAGTGTTTAATTATAAATGTTGAATAAAAGTTCGAAAAGATCTTTATGATGATTTTCTTTTATAAATTTGATTATTTTACTTAGTATGATAAAAAATATGATGTAATACATCATTTTATAAACTTTTTAAAATACAACAAGCAACTACCTAATAGTTGTTAATTATAAACAAAATATTTATCAAGGTCAAGAAGTATATAAAATCCCCATATATTTAATAAAATCTATAGAAATGGTTATATCATAACATGAAGTTTAAAATAAGTCAAATTTAACTAAAAAAAAAAATTAGTACAAACATTTAAGTTTTTTTGAATATTCAATAATAAAAATATTTTCTTCAAATTATTTATAAATTATAAATTTATAATTAAACGCATATTACAAGTTAAAAAAACAAAATGAGTAGTTGATTTATTTGGTGATACTTACACATATTTATTGTACAGTAAACAGAATTATCCTTTTTTAGTTTTTAAATTATATCTTAAAATTTTAATTTAGAACATCCGCATAAAAGGTACAATCCATTAAAAGGAGAATGGATTTTGGTTTCTCCTCACCGAATGAAAAGACCTTGGGATGGACAAACAGAAACTGTGCACAGCGACATGGGTCCAGAATTTGATCCTACCAATCCACTATGTCCTGGTGTAGTCAGGAGTAGTGGTATTGTTAGTATAAAAACATATAATATTTTAATCTATAATATTATAATTTAAAATACTTTTAGTTAACTCCAGATTATAAGTCCACATATGTTTTTACAAATGACTTTCCTGCCATGTTAGAGGATACACCATCACCTCCCCAAAGTGATGATCCTTTGTTTCAAATTGAAGGAGTTAAAGGGACATGCCGTGTTATGTGTTTTTATCCTAAATCCAATGTAACTATTGCTCTCATGTCAATAAATGATATAGTAAATGTGATTTCAAGGTACAATTTGTAGTACATTATATACATTTAACATTATGTTGTTCATTTTTACTATATTTTTTTTTACAGTTGGATACAGCAATTAGAAGAACTAGGAAAAACCTATACTTGGGTGCAAATTTTTGAAAATAAAGGTACTATGATGGGTTGTTCTAATCATCATCCTCATTGCCAAATATGGGCTTGTTCGTTTTTACCAAATGAACCACGTATAAAAGATATTCATCAGAGAGAATACTTGGAAAAATATGGAAGACCAATGCTGATGGATTATGTTGATCGGGAATTGAAAGCAAAAGTATGAAATATTAAATATTATACAATCTTTGTGCTGAAGAAAGCATCATTTGATCAAAGCCTCTTTTAAGGTTATTATATACTATAGTGTAACACTATAGCCTATAGAATACATTTCTATGACCAATGCCATGATAACTATCTTTGGTGGAAAAATATGATTTGGAGTCCCTATTTAACATGCATTGTTAAACTCATATAACAATATAAATACAAGTGTACAACAAATATCAACTCTGAAATATAATAATAATTAATATTTTAAAATTAAGAAAAATATTTATTTTTATAAATTACACGTAAAATTTATACTTAAAGAAAATAAATATGTATCTTTTATTAGTCTCTCTTAAAATGAGTAACATTTAAGGCACTTATTCTATTTATACAGCCCTCTAAGTAAAACACTGTCTATGACTATATAACTTCTTTACATGATATATAGGGTTACCATAAAAGTTTAAGTATTGACTGGGACATTGTTTTTTTTTTTTTTTTACAAATAATTTCAACAACCTTCTTTTAAATTATAAAATGTACAACACAATGTAATATATGTGTATTATATAGAAATTAATAATAATAGCATTAAATTTAGTTAATTCAGTATTACATGGTGTCATGGTTACATACTTATTTTACAGCACTTTTTGAATTTTATGTTTAAGTATGAATTATTATAGAAATAGATTAAAAATAAATTAATGATTATATTAAAATATTTGATTAATTATTTATAATTTATATTTTTCTGACATTTTCACACATCATTTTATTATTGAATTTAGAATATAAATTTAAAAATATAATTTATAATTTTTGGTACCTTTTTTTACTTACACTTATCGGTTAAGTCTTAACAGGGACTTTGGGAGAGTCTAATGGGACGACCGGGACCGAAGTTATAAACTGGTGACATGTCCAGGTATACCAAGACATATGGCAACCATATAATATACCATTGTTTGTCCCAGTCAATAACTTTTTTTGAATTAGGTAATATTTTTTAATCAATAAATTAATTAGTTAGATTGGAAAAAAATTAAAGTATTTTTTGTTTATGAAACTAAAAATAAAAAGAGCAAAGTTTTTGTTATTGTGTTAGGTACTTAGAAATATTTTGTGATTTTTTTAAAAATAATTAAAATGTATTACTATTTATTTGTATTTATTATCAAGTACTGGTAGAAAGTAGAGTGCTATGTACCTACCAAGGATAATTATTTAAATATACTTATATTAATTTTTTAGAGAAATTACTTTTAAAAACATATACTGTTAAATAGATAAGAATTGTTACTGAAAATCAACACTGGGTTGTTTTGGTGCCATTTTGGGCTATATGGCCATATGAGACTATGGTATTACCTAAGAGACACATAAAAAGGATGAATGAAATTACAGAACACGAAAAAACAACTTTGGCATCGGTAATGAAAATCTTGACAATAAAATATGATAACATGTTCAAAACATCATTTCCATATTCAATGGGTTGGCATGGTATGTAAAATATAACTACAAAAATTAAGCTTATAAATAATTATACTAACTTTATTACCAATATATTGTTAGGTGCACCAACTGGACCAAATTGTGAAAATAGTGACCATTGGGTATTCCATGGAATTTATTTGCCACCATTGTTACGTTCAGCAACAGTGAAAAAATTCATATCTGGGTAAATAACATTATAATATTTATTTTTAAAGATGATTGATCATTAATCAATTATACTCATATGTATATGTTTAGATTTGAGTTATTGGCTCAATGCCAAAGAGATTTGACTGCAGAACAAGCTGCAGAACGATTACGATTACAATCAGATATTCACTATTTACAATAAAACCAAATAAACATATTTAGCTCAAGAGTAAAATTCAAATGGACCTTTTTATTATCAAAATAATTGCCATGTAACAATATTATAGTAGTTACAATATAGTTTATCAACAATATTTTATTTTTAATACATTGGAAAATCGTTGTCTACTTGCATACTCCATTCATATAATCCTCCTACAACATCTTTTATCCATTTAACATTGTTTGTTATCTCAGTGTATTTTCTTAACTCATCTACTGCTCTTTGAGAGTCGTTGCCTCGACGACAAATAGTAATTACTGTAAAAAAATATATGTACAATATTAATATTGTAATATTACAAGTATTTTTGTCTGAAAATGTACCTAACAAAATTATTAATCTATGTCAATTTTACTTACAGTTTGGTGTTATGTTACCAAATGAATTGATATCTTTAATCAACTTAGAACGAGTATCTTTATTTTTCAAATCATTTAGCTGAATATTTATTGAAAAAGGTAAATGACACATGTCATATTCTACTTTTTTACGTACATCTATCATCAAAAATGGTTGTTTTTTAGATACCAATTCAATTAAATCTAAAACTGTTATGCGTTCATTTTCTTTCAGCAAATTAAGCACTTTAAACTAATAAAATAAACAACCAATCAATTAATATATCAAAAATCTTATGCATATTATATTTACTTTATCATTTGCTTTTGATCCACAAAACTCTTCATAATCCATATTTATTGTTATATCTTCTGGGTTTTTAGTGCATATACATCCACTTCGTTTTACATTTGTTAATTTAATTTTCTTGAACTCACAATCTCCCCCATCATATAACAGTAAACTGTTGTGTAATACATTTGGATGATCAATAATAATTTTGATAGTTTCCATTGCTTGCAGAACCCCAATAACGCCAGGAACTGTAAATAATAATTAGTGTAAATGTTTTGTACATATCTATACAAGGACAAAAATAACTAATTATAAATTGTTACCTGGTCCTAAAACACCTGCTGAAGCACAATTCCCTACAGTTTCAGGGGATTGTGGTTTTGGATGTAAACATCTAAAGCATACGGATCCTTTGTAGTTATAAACGGTTAGTTGTCCATCACAATGTATAGCTGATCCTGAGACTAAAGGCTTACCAGCTTTTACACAAGTATCATTAATTATATATCGAGTAACTAAATTATCACTAGCATCTATAATTACATCATACTGTTTAAAAATGTCCAATGAGTTATGACCGTCCAATTGAACGTCATGGACAATAATGTTAACATCTTCATTCATACTGAAAATGTTACAGATAACCATTATTTAAAAATAATAAAAGTAGTAATAAGATGAATGTTTGTATAAACAATTTTTTAGGTAATAAATAACATTAAAGTACAAACACTACAAACCGATTTAATGACAGTTTTCCAGAATCAACTTTTCGCATACCAACATTGCACTGAGCATGCAACAACTGTCTATGCAAATTACTAAGTTCAACTTCATCATAGTCAACTAATCCAATTGTACCCACACCAGCACTTGCTAAATACATTGATGATGGACATCCTAGACCACCAACTCCAATTATAAGAACACTTGACGTTTTTAATTTTTTTTGTCCTAATTAAAAATTAATAATTTTAATAATCATAAAAGTAAATAAACAAAAATGTTTTTACCTTCAACACCAATTTCTGGTAAAATCATCTGTCTGCTATAACGGTTAATATCAAGTTTAGTCAAGCAATGCTTCTGAAATATTAAAAAATGTAAAGTACATATTAATTGCATATAAATAATAAACAACAATGTTCAATAATATACTATTTACATTAAGACTTATATAAAATTTAAAACGCATACCTATTTGAAATAAAATATTTTAAAGTTTTAAGATTTTATAAGGTATACCAGATACCTTAATAATATTACAGTAAAAATGTTTTCATAGGCACAAAAATATGAAAACTTGCAAGTATACAAATATTTCAAGTATTAAAATATTATAATTTATAACAGTACTTATTTTTAAGTACATTTGGCATAAAATACAAAAATAAATATTTAAAAAAAATATTTGTACCTACTTATAAATAATTAAAAAAAAAATTGCAAATAAAAAAAAATTATTCAATAAATAGTTAGAAAGTTAATACTGAACTATAGATGAACTATTTTAAAAATTGTCAAATTTTTTTTAGAATAATTCTAAGTAGAAGCTATATTTTTATTTTTTTGGAGCTGTACCTTACATTATTCAAATTCAATTATTTAATTTTTCATACTTTCTTCTATTTTTAAGGCATAAATAAATATCCAAATTGATAAAAAAACAAAATCGCAATTTAGTGTAAAACAATTATTTGATTGAATTTTGGGAAGCTTTGCAATATTTTTGTATTTTCAATATTATTCACTATGACAGTATACATAATCATATTATAATATAATCAAACTTTTATTAGTTTCATTAACTTAAATCTCGGAACTTGAAATTACAAGTTTGGAAAGCACTTTATATTGTATGACCTTTTGATATTTATTAGGTACCTGTTTTTTTTTCAATAATGCAGTTTTTTTATTCAATTCAACTTTTAAAAGTGCTATCTCGGCAGATAATCGACTTATTTCTTCATCATTGTTAATGCCATTCATGTCTTCAGTATTATCTAAACACGATGTCATTTTTAATACATTTGACTATCTGAATCAACGTGTTAACTGATTTTTAACAGAACAATGAAGTACGAATAGTACGATACAGTTTAGAGACTACAGTTCACAATCAACCACAACTAATTCTTCCAATTTTTCAGTTTATTTAAAAGTTATAACTTAAAACGGACTTCTTGTAATTTACAAGCACAAAATAGATAAAACCATTTAATCATCTACAACACGTGAGTTGCTTGAAAATTGAAGTTTGAATCACCAAAAACCATATTGTATACCTGCGCACAGAATAGTAAGTTGATAACGCAAACCCGATTATAAAAAGTCTACATTCTGATAACATAACGATAAAAAAATTAGAGTTCAAACTTTAATATCTTTTTTATATTGAGTGAAAAATTATTTAAAACCGAGATAACAAGTGTACGAGACCACTTATGTTTAATCTTTTGTAACACACATAAATAATATAATAATATATAATAATATATCATGTTTTTACTAAATAAAAATCGTCGTTTTAGACCAACGGCAAGAAATCTTGTTGTCGTGTTTCAGGTGAGACGATTAGAAGTGTATTTTGTTCTAAACTTAATAAATGTATTTTTTAGGTGTCAAACTTTAGTGTCAATGTTAGTCTAAAAAAACAAAAAATTTATACATCTGTCAGCCATGCCTTAGAGGATATTAAACCTGGCAGTTCAATTCTATTTGGTGGTTAGTTAAATGATGAATATTATTTAATAGTTTAGTTATAATATACTCTATTAATGACGTTAGAGTAAATTATTATTTAATTAAATTAACAATATATATAATAAATGACAGATTTTTATGTATACATTTATTTAATGTATTTTTTATTTTAAAAATATTCTTATAATCAATAATATTGATTTATTTAACTAAGTTGTTAAATGTAGTTTTTAAGTTTTCTATTTTATCTCACATTAAAATAGTTAGTGTGTCATAAAAATGTATCAGAAACAATATATTTTACAGAATTATTTTAATGTTGGACTTGCATGTTAGTAATAAGACTATTAACATATATAGTATTATAATATATTAAAATTCTTTGTAATATTTTTAGAATAAATGAATATTGTTTTCAAATGAAACAAAAATTTAAACCAATAAATTAGACTCATAATGTTTTAAAATTAACATAGTATAGTTGTATTTCTTACTGATTCAAATTCAAATTGTTTTTAACATGTTCTATAATTCATTAGGAATCATGAAAAATAAATTATAACAATGAAATATGTTAATTTTTTATTTTTTTTATAATTAAAGGTTTTGGTCTTTGTGGTATCCCTGAAAAACTAATTGATGGTTTAGTAGAACGAGAAGATATAAAAGACTTGACAGTAATAAGTAATAATGCAGGTATAGATAATTTTGGCCTGGGAAAGTTATTAAAACAAAAGAAAATATCTAAAGTAATTGGTTCATATGTGGGTGAAAATTCTGAATTTGTTCAGCAATATCTAAATGGAGAACTTACAGTTGAACTTACTCCTCAAGTTTGTAGATTAATAATATTAATTAGTTTCATATTGTACGCTAGCTCCATATGATTCTAAAATCTCATTTTTAGGGAACACTAGCTGAACGTATACGTGCTGGAGGTGCAGGAATACCAGCATTTTATACTCCAACTGCCGTAGGTACACTTGTGGAAGAAGGTGGTATTCCGCTAAAGTATGCATTGCATAAAGAATCAGCTGAAGATAATGAGAACAATGAAGCCAATGATAACCACCAAAGTGTGGAAATCGCCAGTGATGTTCGAGAAACTCAAGTGTTTGACAATAAGACTTATGTTTTGGAAAGGGCAATTACTGCTGATTATGCAATCATTAAAGCACAAAAAGCTGACCACGAAGGAAATCTTGTGTTTAAGTAATAATACTAACAAAAAAATTGTGTTGACATTTGTATTAATAATTTTAATTTTGGTAGTAAATCAGCTCGAAACTTTAATTCAGTCATGTGTGCAGCTGGGAAAACTACAATTGTAGAAGTTGAAGAAATTGTTGAAAATGGTTCTATTGACCCTGATCAAGTTCATGTTCCAGGAATATATGTTGATAGAATTGTGCTGGGCAAAGATTACGTTAAAAAAATTGAAGTAAAATATTCATCTAATATAAATTAAATACATTGAATAATAAAAGAACTGTTAAACATTTAGAAAACAACTTTGTCCAAAAAGTCTGATGAATCAATTTCCATGTTAGTTAATTCACCTGCAGCTCAATTAAGAGAAACAATTGTTAAGCGTGTAGCTCTTGAATTCAAAAATGGCATGTATAGTATCCTTTTGTTTGACGATTATATATTATTTTAAATTATACTTTTATGTTAACCCACTTGCCTTTATAAAGTGTAGTTTTACTATCAATACTATAGGTTTAAATGGCTTAATAATTAAATACCCTTAACGAATAGTTTAAACAGTTAATTTGGGCATAGGCATGCCGATGTTAGCTAGTAATTACATCCCCGAGGGTGTCCATGTAATGTTACAAAGTGAAAATGGTATTATCGGCCTTGGTCCATATCCTTCATCCAAAAAAAGTGTTGATCCCGACTTAATAAATGCTGGTAAAGAAACGGTAACCGTCATACCTGGTAGCAGTTTTTTTGGTAGCGAAGAAAGTTTTGCAATGATAAGAGGGTAACTATGCTGGAGCTATGAATTATGATTTTCTATAGGATATAATTGTTTTTTTTTTTTTTAATTTTTTTGTGTTATAAATTAGAGGTCATTTGGATCTAACTGTATTGGGTGCAATGGAAGTGTCTCAATATGGGGATTTGGCTAACTGGATGATACCGGTAAATATTCAATATTACTTATATATTTCTTGATTTACTTGAAATAATTTATTTTTAACCAGGGAAAATTAGTAAAAGGTATGGGTGGTGCCATGGACCTTGTGTCAGCTCCACGTACCAAAGTCATAGTGGTCATGGAACATACAACAAAAGATGGTCATCCAAAAATTATGTCTAGTTGTACTCTTCCATTAACTGGTAGTCGATGTATAGACAAAATTATCACAGAGAAGGTAATTTATATTGTTATTTAATATTTGTTAAATATTTAAAATGATAAAATTAATTTTCAGTGTGTATTCGACGTGGATCCCGAGAATGGATTGACTTTAGTTGAAATTGCTGATGGTGTTGAACTTGTAGACATAGTTCAAAGTACTGGGTGTGAATTTGTCAAAGCAGACGACTTAAAAATAATGGGACAAGTAGAATAGCTCTAAATGATAATAAAATTACTAATATGTATAACCTGTTATGTTAATAAAATCAATTTTGCATTTAGTGTGTATGTGTATATTGAAAAATTGTAATACCAAAAAAACACAATTAAACACAAGTTAAAATACAATATATAATATTATTAAGTATTTAGATATATTATAAACAAGAAAAAAAATTGAAAACAATTTTCATCACAAATGCTGTTTAGGCCTCAAAAATCCAATCATAATATTAAATGTCTGTTGAATGTAATTTAACAAACATTTTACAATTTACAAAATCAATAATGAAAAAAAAAAAAATAGAAACAAATAATTGCACAAAATGTCATATAAAAAATGTAGATAATATTTAAGTCTTTGGGAATTAATAAATAAAAACATCATCTACAAAGTGTAGGTAGGTATAAATAAAAATAAAAATTGCAGTGCGCACAATAACAAAAAAAAAAAAAAAAATTGGTTCAAACAATAACTATAATAATTTTATGTGATAATGTGCCCAAAAATGAAATATATATTATGGCATGGCGACTAGTTCATTTTCATGCGTTTTCCATTGCAGTTACTGGTATACTCAGTGGAATCATAATCAATCAGAACTGTAGGTATAGTTTTCTAAAAAAAAAAAATCATATATTACCTGTTATATAAATAATTATATAAACTATATTTTGTGAATAATGATAAATGATATAATCGTTAATCTCTAAGTAATAAAGTTAAAGTTAAAGTGATAATTTACACTTTTTATTAACTACCTATTTTAATCTCGAAAACTGAAATTTTATTTAAAATATTTTTAATAGTCTAATACATATTATTTTAACATGAATTTATTGAAATATATTATATATTGAGTAATTCAATAACAAAATTAATCATTTACGGTGATTGAAAAAAGAGTGTATTTGTTATTTAAAATAATTGTTCTATACTTACATCTCCTGAACCCATTACTGCAATTGGTGTTTCTCCTGTGACTAGAGCCACTTCATGTTCAATTAAATAAAACATGTACTCATCATAGAGCAGGCGTATTAGGTGAAACGAACCAAAACTAGCAGCTGAACGTAAAGTTAAATCGCGTATTACCATTGAACTGTAAAAAGTAACAAAAGTATGAATGTAAGTTATTTGAGATAAATGTATGTTTAAATATTTTTAAAGAATCCTAATAGTGAATATTTACCTATAAAATGACCATTTTAATAAAAACTGTCTAGCTTCTTTTGTGAAATTAGGTGTATCACGATATTGTTTCAAACAATTATCAACAACACTTTTTAACCATGTTGCCCATTCTTCTAAGGAATTTTGTTGTTGTAAAGTATTTTTAAAATCCGTTTCCAATTGTTGAACTAATGTTGAGTCGCATTGGCATACCCAAGAAGCCTTTTTTATTAACAATTAATGGATTTAATAAAACTATATTTTATATATTTAATACAATCATTTCAAAAATTGCCTACTTGTTCTTGGACATTACGGAAGTCCACACGATTCAAATCAGCAAGCATTTGATTTATTTGGGTATAATTTTGAAGCACAGCTCTCGCAGCTTGGGCAAGATGATTAAGCGAAGTGTATCTGCGTAAAGTTTGTGCAAAGGCGCTAACAGCAGTCACCTAAAATTAAAAATTATAATAATAGTAATGATAAATGATTAAATGAAATGGTATAAAAATAATAACTTTAATTGAGATCATTTCTTCTGGACACCCCTGCATTGCAGATATAAGCCATGACTCTAAGCCTTTGGAAAAATTTCTAATGGCTTGTGTTAATGTTCCTATAAATAATTTATTAAAAGTTACATCTTAAAACATAAATGCATAAAATATACATACCAGGAACAGGCCGAAGAACATCTGGAATTAACACTTTTACCAAGTTTTGATAAAATAGAAAATCAACAGTTTTCACAAATAGCTGCAATGTTTTGCACTTAGATAATGAATATAATTTTTCTTTGGACAAATATTTTTCTTCTTCACATTCATCATTATTATTATCTTGACTACGCCAAAATTCACGCCAAAGAGACTCAACTGTACCAAATTCTAAGTTTAATATAGCACCTAAAAACGCCTATAAAAACAATATTATTTAAATAAAAAAAAATAAGTTTCAAATTGAAAAGAATTTAGTACTTCATAATGTTCACGGTACAAATTTTTGAATGTATCTACATCTTCTAAAGTACAATTATCATCCAATTGTATTTCATCCAATATAATATCAGGAAATTCTGGTACAGCATTAGCACCATCACCTAAATATTCTTGGTTTTGTGCTTGAGGAGAAGATGGAATACTGTTTTGTGAACAATTAGCAGAATCTGAACTGTTAGTAGTGTATTGATTGCAGTTTCGTTCTTCAGTTTTAATGAACTTAATTTTTTTCGAACTACTACTTTGATTTGTTCGTCCTGGTAAACTTTCTTCTGAGGAAAAGTCATTTAATAATGAACTAGCTTTAATTCTAATACCATAATAATGATACTTGGAATTTCCTCTAAAATAAAAAAAATTGTTAGTTTCATATATCACATAATTTAGTCATCAAACAATAAAACACAACTCCATACCGAGTTCCTAGACGTCTTGTACGTAATCCCATAAACACAGATCGAATAAGTTTACCAAATGAAGCTGCATTTACAGGATCAATTTTAGTTTCCGAGCAATGTGTTAAATAATGATTATATAATGTTGATCGAGGTAATGACACTCCTTCAGCCATTTCATAATTTTCCATCAGCCAGTTGACCTTTCATAACAATATAATATTGAGTTATTTATCATTCCAAATAAAATTTATCAACTACTTACAGTTGCAGGAGAAATTCTGTTTGCATGCATAAGACCAGAGTTTTGCATTCCTCCATCTGATTCGACACCATTTAGTTGATCTATATTTGTGTTTGTTGTGCCAGACTCAGTAGCGTTCACTGTAAGATATGACACATCCTAAAATAAAAATAAAAAATTACTAAACGTACTTTGTTATAAGTTAAATGCAAAAACGTATTAAAGATTTAGGCAATGTATAAAACTAAACACACTGAGGCACAATATTATCAAAACTATTATACCGAAGATATAGCAGAATTCGGGCTGTCTCTTTGAGCGGTAGCAATAATAGTATGATCATTGTCAACATTCTGTTGTATAATATAGGTCCCATTACCTATAATTTGTGCCTGACATGTTGGTTGACCTAAGGTGTTTGTAACCTTTAACATATTGAACATATTTTAATTTCAATATGTTATTATAGTTATATAATTAAAATTAATTGTATGGAATGATCCAGAGAGTCCTGACCATTAATTATATGTATAATACAAGAATATAATTGGTAGACTTTTTGGATAATTCTGTTAAAAAAATTCATAAAAATTTCATAACAAAAATAAACTAGGATTTGTATAAATATTATTTACTTGAGAATATGAATTTGTGCTTGGAGTATAATAATGGGTTTGACCAGTCTGATACATTGTTCCACTCTCACCCACAGTATAAACTGGGTATGCCCTAAAAATTAAATAGATATAAATATATATATACTAATTAATAATAACAAATTTACATTTGTCCATTTGTGAAAATTGCTTGTTCACCAGTTCCTTCAACATACTGTACATAAGTAGAATGGCCAACATCATCAGAACCAACAGACTCTGCTTCAGGAACTAAACAGAAAACAAACAGGTATTTAAGCTATGATAAATAAACAATAAATAAATGTAATCAATTATTAATAAAAAATTTGGCTAAAATAAACACAGGAGCCACATAGACTCCACATACTAATATTTAGTATGAATATTTACATAAGTAATCATGAGAACATTGGTTAACTTAAATGAAAACTTCTGCACCAGTATGAGGAGCCTTTTAAGCAAAATAAAAAGTACATCAGATAGTTAAAACAAAATAGAATAAAATTAAGAAAATACAAACTAGTAATTTTAACTCAAAATACTTGAAATGAAAATTAAAACAAATGTTTCACTAAGTCTTACCCAACGTTGGTACTGGTGTAAGGGAAGTATAAGATCGTCCTTGAGTCCCTTCTTAATTGTAAGCGTGTAATTTTATAATCATGATATATGATAATATGTATTTTATATGAAAAATGGAGAACTAATAATGTACAAGAATATGATAAATTTTTTTATTCAATTTTAATAAGATTTATCATACAAAAAAATTCTCCATTAATTCTTAAATGATATTAATATAATGATTTTGTTGAACTAACCTGATGCTGCCACAATATAATGGCCATTATCAACAGTAACTGTAGAAGAAATCCTATCTTTATGATCTAGGTGTTCATCATCATCCATTGATTTATCAGATCCATCATCATGAACTGGACTAGTTCCACATAGTATAGCATTTTCAAGTTGTCTATTACTATTGACATTCTGAAAATATAAATAAATAAATATTTTTAATACATTAATATACATAAAATCATACAAATTAATTATGTACCTGATCAATGGATGTACGCACTACGGAAGTTTGTTGTACTGGTTGTACAACAAGAGTTTGACCAACACCACCAGCCGTTACAACAGTTATAGTACTAATTTGGGAACCAGTACCTGCTGACCCTTCTAATTTGATACCACTCCTTACAGAAGTCGCCATGGAATTATCTAAACACATTTAATTTCATATTTTTTTAAAAATAAAAATAATAAAATTTGAACATGAAATTAAAAACTACAAATAAAATAAACAATTTAAAACATTTAAATTCATATTTATTAAATACTTAAAGAATTTTTGATAACCAATATTATACAATTAAAACACATTATTATTATTATTTTATTATTGTTTAATATAACAAAACATATAATATTAAGGTACCTACATATACAAAATATTAAAAAATAATATTAAATTGTATAATTTAATAAAACTGGTAAACTATATTTTATTAAAACAGCAGAAAGCAAATAGAATTAATAAATGATAAAGGATTTTCCTTTTTATGAAAAATATAGGATCATGAACGTGTTTTTTGAATCGCAAGGAAATAATAATAATAATAATAATAATAATATTTTATTAACATGATCATCACAGAAACAAATAATGTTACCATAGCAACTGATAAAATCAAGTGTAACAAAATTTGAATTATGATTATATATTATTGGCAGTTCATCATAATATTAACAAGTCATTATGTCATCATAGTGACATAGTATAACAAAAAAGTATTTTACAATTTGTAGATAAACCCCAGGCAAAAGACATGTGTTGATATTCATATCAACACAATCTAATAAGATTTAATCTGTGTTAAAAGTACAATGATTTTTCTTATATTTATTTTTATTCATGATCAGAATATAAAAATAATGTATAATTATAATTATAATTTATTTATACACATATTATTTTACTATTTTACTTAAAACATTAACTTAAACATAAAAAAGTTTATATATTTATTTTAAATAACCTAACTAAAAAAAAATAATAAATGTTCAATAAAAAATTAATAAATACATGCATAAAAACTTAAGACATTTATTTAAATTAAGTTTTTAAAGCATAATAATAATTTAAAAACTAAATTTTATGATTTTAAGTACTAACTACTTAGGTGTTGAAAATATAATCTTATAATGACTATACAATATTTAAAAATATTAACAAAGTTATAATTATTTAGTAGGTATATTATAATTTGTTTATATTAAGTTGTGAATAATAAATATTTTTTCCCATTACTTAAAATTATATCTCTATTATTAAACGACCAAGATATGTTTGAAACTAATAAACTTGTACCATCAACAAGCTTTGGTGAAGTCTGTAATTTAGGAGTTTGTCCTTCAGTCCAAAAAAATATTAAATCTGTGCCATAAGCTACACACAGTTTGTTTTCTGATGGACACCACTGCATTTTTTTAATTTTTTTTGATAATTCTACTATGCATATCAATCTATATTTCTCCCAAATAAAAAGAAATTTTGAATTTACTTCACAAGTACTCAAATAAGTACAATTAAAACTCCAAACAATAAAACATATTTTTGTTGAAACATTATTGATTAAGGTTTTTGAAGGGTTTGTTTTGATTAATACTCCAGCGGATTCAACGAAAAAATCATATTTTTCATTAAATGAAGAATGGGACAATTTAAATTCTACATTAAACTCATTAGAAGAATCTAGAACAACAATGTCACCCAAGGAACATCCCAAAGCTAAGTATTTACTATTAGGTGCCCAACTCACAGTGTTTAATGAAATACATTCAACGGAACCAATAACATTACCAGAGAGGAAATCGAGAATTGCTAATTTTGTATTGTTAAAAACACAGATGAAACGGTTATCTGGAGATTTGTTCAGACTATTACAAGGTCCTATTATGTCTTGAATGTAAATGATTCTATCCAAACTTCGAGAACTCATCATTAGCAATTTCTCATAACCATTTATCTTGGAGACAACAAACATATGTGTTCCATCGCCATCAAAGACCGCACAAGGCCAAATGGGTTTGGGGATTTCAATATATACAATGGAGTTTTTTAACAGATCAAACACAGCCAAAGCCATATGGAATTCAAGCGTCAGCAAAACGTTGTCACGGCCTATCCATTCGGCAGCAACAAACTTGAAATAGCCACATCTAAGGGTACGTATCCATTTTTCAGCACGCACGTCGTACACCTGTACCACACCTTTGCCGAACTCTGTGCACAGTATGAGATTAGACGCCGGGTTCCATTGCAGACCGTCAATGGCATGAGCAGCTGTGGCCACGACGTGCGGACCGGCAAACGGTTGTGTCTTGACAATCAGACGGTTGTGAACGGCGGACGCCACGTACCGGCCGTCGGTGGAAAACGCGCAAGCATCATAGTCTAGCGGTAGCGCGTTCATGTTAAAAAAAAAAACGGAACAAAACACTTACTGTTCGATTTTCGGACGACTCTCACGGAAGCGTTTCTTCATAGGTGTCGTCGATCGGGATGGAACGTCAGCGATGTATACCTGCGAATACACACACACACACACACATACACGCGTACGAGAACGTAGGTATAGACGAGTATAGACACGCGCGCACACACACACACACAAACACACAACGGTTACTATTGGTTTTGTTGTTAGGACGGAAACGACATTTTTTTGACTAAACGTCAGTTACGTTCTGTTAGTCGAGAACGCCGAGTGTGTGTACGACCGACTAACCAAACATAAACGCATTATTTTTTTTTGTCTGTCGTCGTTGTTTATTTATTATGTTATATTTGTTTTTTGTTCGTTTTAATCGTTCACCTGAATTGTTGACGGAAAAAGGCGTTCATGGTGACTATGGCTACGGCTTCTCTCCCGTTGCTAGGAGCGGTGTCGGTCACAACAAACGCGCAACAATAAACGATCAATAACAAGATTACAGGAACAGGGCACGCCGCCGCCGTCGCCGCCGCCGCCGAGTCTTGTCTTCGCGGATCGCTGCTGGTCGCCGCTACGCCCGACGCGCCGCCACCGATATCGTCGCGTGTGCGCGCGTGTAAGCTCTGTCGAGTGTGCGCGTGCGCGCCCGCGCTTCGGGCTCGGCCGGTCAGAGCGTGTGGCCGTGCGACGGACGTTCTTCGTCCGGTCCGCTAGATGATGACACGGTGATGCGAATCCTACGTCACGTTGGCTTCGCACCGGCTGTGCGCATATTTCCTTCCGGTTCGTCGCGGGCGTCGGCGACGGTGTGTGTAGCGAAACGCGGATGGAGAACGATGACACTGAATGAGAGACGTCCGCGTTTTCTTTACGGGCACGAAAAGAGGACTCCGCGAACGGTACGGATTGCTGGTGGTCAGTCGATCAAAACACGCGAACAGTGTTGTGTGTTGATCGGTGCGAATCGCTCTGTACGATCGGACGACCATCTCGATCACCGTCCGATGGACGTACGTCAAAGACGTTTAAAAACGCGTGTCATCGCCGACCGCCCGCGACTTCCGTTTGGCGCCTTTTGATTATTAAAATATAACAAATACGAGCGATTTAGAAAAACCGTTTTTTCGTACCTACGGTATATACGTACCGGTATATATGTACGAGTTCAAATTTGAACGAAATCGGATAACTAAGCGAACGATTACGATTTCGGTTTTTTTGTCGCGATTTAAAAATGTCGTTCGTGGGTACTAGAAAACTATATCACATACCTATTATACCTACCTGTTTTATTTTGTACACACGATGAAAACTTACTAAATCTTATTATATGACCTACCGGCTACAACTGTATTGCCGATAACAAAATAAATTATATTTATAGCGATATACCTACTTAAAAATATTGAATATACTTAGCACTAGCAGTGCCGCAGTGACATAACAATTGGGTGGTAAAAATGGGCAAAAGGCCACGGGTTTATGACTGCTACGAGTATAATATTTTAAGTCCCGTCACATTTAAAATATAATAAAAAAACAATTTTAATGATACAATATTGAAAAATACAAGTATTATTTTAATATTAATATGATTATTATCTTTCTGGAATTTAATGTTGTTACTTGTTATAATAATAATTCGAATTCATGATTTTCGCTATAATATGGTACCTATAGTACCTACTAATTACTATGGTAATTGGTAGAGCCGTAGAGGTACCATAAATAGAATGTTGAGATTAACAAATATAAATGTCGAGTGACTTAACAGCATTACTTTAAATTTTACGAATTTTGAGAAAATAACTGTATAATATATTTGTGTAAATAAAAGCTAAAAAGAGCAATTTTAAAAATATTTTAACTTATATAAAGACACTATATTATAATTTATGTATACTTTTGAATTTAAATTTTATGAATATTATGTTATATAAAAAAAAAAAATTAATAATATTTTTTGTCCACTGACAAATAATTTTAATTTAATTTTCATAAAATTCTCAACAAATTAGACCTTATTGTATTTTTCTTCTGGCTTTGTAAACTATCCACTAATACTTTATTGTATAGTTAATATATAAGCTAGTGGCTACCAAACATATATTCACACAGAATTGTTTTTCATACACAATGATTTATCATTAATTCATATTTAATACATGATATAGTGACTTCCACAATGAGGTCCATTCAACATCTACCATACAGCATTACAGCAAAGTGATTACCTACTTTCCTCTTTTTTGTATAATTCTTATTATTCATGGATTCGTATTTTTACATTTTCATTTGTTTTTTATGTTATATATTTATTATTACATTACACGATATACCGAATTGATTTTTAAATTTCTGTTTGAATTTCTAAATTTTGTCTTCCGATTTTTTATTAATTAAATCTACAATTATTACTTTCCCAATGTAAATTATTCAAATTGGTCAATGAATAATGATCATATTACCAAATTTTAATTTGATATTTTACTGTCATATCTCATAACTTATTTAAAACTATGATTCAATTAAGCAATTTTTTGTTGACTTATCGGTTAGTTTACCAACATTTCAGCTTAAAAATGTATTAGTTTAATAAACTAATAAACAATAAACTTATATTGTAAACAATTATTAAATACCTATCTAGTTATATTTATTTTACAATACTCAATACTATAAATAAATTATAAATATTAGTCTAGTTAGTGCCTATATGTACAATTTGTTTATTTTATGTAAGTATTTTTACTAATAATTTCTAATGTTTCGTACTGAAACGACTTTGTTTTATAAAAACTTCTGCAGATGTCTACCACTAATATATAACGTGATCAGGACTCGAAGGTAATTATATGATATCCAGGCAGTCAGAAATTAAAATATTTCTCTGCACTACCAGAAATTGAGACCAATTTACTCCACTGCATAAGTATATAAAGTACCTATATTGAAGATGGGCCTTAATGACTACAGTTAATTGTGTGAATACATATTATATCAGCCAGAAATGTGTAGGTTGTACTATTTATTACCTACTTTTCCTATAGATTATAGTTCTATTACTATACTATTATTATAATTATAATAGTAGTAATAGTATAATTATTATTTATTATACTACTATACATTATACATATAATATATCTATGCATTTATTTATGTGTCATTTTATTAAGAAAAATAATAAGGTTATATCATTCAGGTTATTTAATAAATATACTTCCAATCATATCTGTGGCAACTGGCAGGGTAAGTCAGTTATAATATAACATCTTGGAATTAAAATAAAATAAAAATAAAAAAACAATATAAATATTCTATCAGTCACGTACACAAGGGGGTTACGCCGGTCAAAGGTTCAACTCCTCTCTACTGAAATTTAGATTTTATATTATAAAAATACATTTTTTTATAGATATTACTTAAAAATTAATGTTCAAAAATATTGAAGTTTAAATAATTCCATAATTGAAATTACTTGAAAATTCAAAAATATTGCATTTATTATATTACTAGCTGTTCTCGAGCACTTCATTGTCCGTAAAAACGCATCTATGTTATTTGTTAAAGCCGTTGTTAATCTATAACGCAAGTGTAAACCTCAAAATACCACAATCACAAATTAATTATTGAGCTAATGACGACCATGACATCGGGATACATTCAGTATAACCACATTTTTTATCGTAATTATATTGAACGACGATTTGTCGTCTATATGAGCACTGCCATATAAGCGTTCAGTTTCACGCCGTATGACTAGCTTTTTGGATGTTTCAACCATTTTTGAAGTAGAAGCTTAAATCCGGTCAGTTTTCCAGCTTGCATCTTGTTCTTAAGATGTTTTTTTAAGATCTAATGTCTGTGTTGATCTTTCAATGATTGACTTTTTTGTGGTAATTCAAATAATTTCCAGTATTTACTGCCAGTACTATGGTTTTTGACAAATCTACAGAGGCATCTAAAGATGATTTGTTTTTGACAAAAATGTCATCCTTATTTCGACATATACTTAAATTTACAACATTTTACATACATATATAATTATATTCACTCGAACACTAATTTCTAATAATAATCATTTACTGCCTTTTTTACATCTTTTTAACAAGGTAACTCTGCACAAATTAACAAAACACAAAAATTGTACCATTTGTATCTACTTGATAAAATTTTCCATTTTTACCTTTTTAACCCCTTTAGGGGTTGAATTTCGCCAAATCCGGTCTTAGCGGAAACATCTTAACTATCTACTAGCAGGTTCATAAGTATCTACAAAATTTCTATACTTTAAATTTGTTTTATTATGAAAATAAATTGAGTTTAAAAACAATTTTAATAATATCTACATATTATAGTTGTGAAAAATTATTATTTATTAAGTACCTACATATATACATATACTTATGAATTTTTTATCGTAATAAAATAAACTTATACGCTATAATATATTACTTATAACATTTATTCGTAAAATAATAATAATAATAAAATTATTGAAAATAAAAAAATAATTCAATGATTACAGAATACAGAATACAGATTATACCTATATATTGACTATTGGTTTTAAAATTATGGCTATCACAGTATTACGGCTTTAACATATCATAACTAATAGCTATGTCTTATGGGGTATCCAATTAAAATATAAGTCCACACTTAATAATATAGAATATAGATTAAAGTATATCTAGGTCAACAGATGATATATATATAATATTAAATGCATTTATTATAAATTTATATTCACGATAAAGTAGGTACCTCCACTGAGAGGCCTCTTCTCTCTGTTTTTCGGTTACTATATTATCTATTATCTATATTATACATATATTTATATTCATTATATAAACAGCTTACAGCTGATAATCTAAATGATATACAATTATACTTAAAACTATACATGGTATAAATACATATTAGTAATTTAAAAATGTTGTATTACAAAAATGTATGTATAATGCACCATTGAATAATTAATATACTCAATTTATTATTCTAACTCAATTTTTATATCTCCAAAAATGTCTTCAAAAAATAAAGAGGATGAAGCTGTTTCCATCTTTAGAAAATATTTACAGATACCCACAGTCCATCCCAATGTTGATTACAGTTAAGTATTATTTTTTTTTAGACACTTATAATTTATATAAAAAATTTAAAACAGTGTATATTGTCTAACTAATGTATGTATAACTAGTATTATTCAACACTATAATGTTCTATTGAGTAGATTGGACACAAGTATAATATACCTACATAACCTATTTTTTTTTTAATGAATATACCTAGGTACTTATTATATAAATAAAAAGTGCTATTGAACATTTAGTTTTAATAATACATTTCATCTAATCATCTATAATACCAATATAATACATATATCGAACTAACTTGCCTACATTTAAAGTTTTAAATAACAAAGTTAATTCGAAGTTAACAGGATTTTAAATGTATAAATAAATAATATTTATAAATATAAAAAAAATGTATACATCTTGAAACTATTTTTTAGATAATTTATTATCTTTAATATACAGGTGAATGTGTAAAATTTCTACAGTTCCAAGCTGAAAGTATAGGGCTACCATTTAAAATTTACTATATGGCACCAAAAAAACCGGTAGTTATAATTACATTTCAAGGAGAAAAACCTGAATTACAATCTGTGTTGCTTACATCTCATATGGACGTCGTGCCAGTTTATCGAGTAGGTACACTAAACTACTAACTCAACTAAACGTTTTTAGGTGTACGTAAATATTAAAAAGGAAAAGTTTTTATTTTAGTTATTATTGTTAAGTATAATAATTTTTAGTATCTCTATCATAAATTTATATTCACGATGAAGTATCTCCACTAGGAGGCCTCTCTCTCTGTTTTTCTGTTTTTCTTTTATCTCATTATCTATCAAAGTCGGATTTAGGGGAGGGCTGAATGGACTGTAACCCAGAGGCCTCCACAAAGTCAGAGCCCTCACAATTTTATGATATTGTAATAAGCAAACAAATATATTTACTTGTTTATGCTGTATAATATGCACAATGCATTCAGCCCTCTGGCACAAAGTATTCTAAAAATTATTGATCTTTTAACTAGCTGTTTGTAATTATTATGTGAATAGTCAATGTGAGGGGGGGCTTTATAAACAATTTGAATATTATTCATTAATAATATTTAAATTATGGCATTTTAGTACCTATTAACATTTGTTAATTATTATACAATTATGTCATATTTTTAATTTATTACATGCGCATTTGTATTGGGTTTACTGTTTTTAATAAATAAATGAATGAATATTGAATATTACTAATTTCTAGGAAAAATGGACGTATGATCCTTTTTTAGCTTACAAAGATGAACAAGGAAACATATATGCTAGAGGAACACAAGATATGAAATGCGTTGGTATACAATATTTAGAGGCAATAAGAAGATTAAAAAATAATAACTTAACTCTTGATAGGACCATTCACGTTTCTTTCATGCCTGGTATGTCTATATTTTGGTATCTGAATAATAAGTAATCAAAAATAATTATAATAATATTTTGTCATATATTGAAGATGAAGAAATAGGAGGAATTTTAGGTATGGCCCATTTTGTTAAGACAAATGAATTTCGTTCTATGAATATTGGATTTACATTAGATGAAGGCTCGGCAACTATAGACGATGTTATTCCTTTGTATTACGGCGAAAGAACAATTTGGCGTTAGTATATTTTACACTATTACCTATATCTATACACGATAAAATAGAAATTTTACATTAAAAAAAATATAATTTTATTTAAATTATTGAATAGAGTTTTTCATTCGAAGCACTGGGAATTCAGGTCACGCCTCACTACTTCATGATAATACGGCTGCTGAAAAATTGTTATTCGTGGTAAATAAAATATTAAACTGGAGGACTGAGGAAAAGTTAAAATTGTCCCAAGGTATGGATGTCGGAGATATTACATCTGTAAACATGACAATGTTGGATGGGGGATGTCAACTAAACGTTGTACCCTCAGAGTTTTCTGCTGGTTTCGATGTTCGGTTGGCTATAGGCACAGATCGTCGTGCTATAGAAGATATGATAAATGGATGGTGTCACGAAGCTGGGGAGGGTGTACGGCTAGAAAATTTCAAAACAAATGAACCGACCATACCCACTAAACTAGATGATTCAAATCCCTGGTGGTTAAAATTTAAAAGTGAATGTGATAAAATGTAAGTTTTACTTTATAATTTATATTAATCGAATCCTGTAAAAAGTTCAACATTCATTAGGTATTAACATTTATATGATTATGAGCTTTAATGCAATCATTGCATGTTCATATACCTAAGTGTTAAATATGTATCATGTATTCAATTTAAGATAACAATACACATACACGATTGATGGTAATCAATTATTTAATATTTAAAGTTATAAATAAATTAAATATTCAAATTTATAATAATATTATACACTGCAGAGTGCAGATTGTTTATTTTATCAAACACTCATTATACTTAAAAATGTATTAATATTTTTACATTATTTTTAGTTGAAATAAATTAATAAAATAACATTAAAAATATATATAGAGGTATACATTATTTTATCATTATAATTTTTAAGTTTTTATCCTTTGAATAATAACATACATTTATTTTTTTTAATATTCCGAAGCAGAATATTTTTTGAAGTATTTTAATACTTAAAAATCGAAATTCGGATGAGTAGTTTATGAGTTAAAAGTATTTAAAGTTTAGGTGAGCGGAGTGGAGTAGTTACAGGGATATCCTAAAATATGTTGCTCTATTACTCCATTCGTTTACCTGCCGATGTTACTACAATCGTATTAATACAATCTTATTTAATATTGATCAACCATAATAGGGTTAATACACCTTTCAGAGGTGAGTAGGTGACTTCTGAAAATAGTACGTTTTTATAGACTTTAGCCTTTATTAGTTGGTACCATATTTTTATATTAAAATATATTTTCGTCTGTATATTTATAATTTTTGTTTGTATATAAAATGTTTTTGAATGTATTATATATTTTTTTCAGGAAGTTAAAATTAAAACCATCTATTTGTTATGGAGCCGGTGATTCCAGACACATCAGACTAGTAACTAACAAATTTTAATTAATAATAATAGTAAAAAATATAAATGAAAAAACATAATTATACAAGTAATAATTATTAAGTTTATTCTTCTGTACAAAAACTTTAGAATAATAGTTAAATTATATATAATATACACGCCGTATTGTCGTATATATATTATGCTTTTGTTTACAGATTGGAATTCCTGCAATTGGATTCTCTCCAATGATGTATACACCTGTGCTTTTACACGATCACGACGAATATTTGAACGAAAATACGTTTTTGAATGGAATTAGTATTTATTATAACATAATCAAGGGGTTAGCAACTGCATAAAATGTATTATTCATTATAGGTACATAATTTAAAAGTTGGAAACACTGCAGGATTATTGAAAAAGATAATCCAAGGTTAAAATGATAAATTGTCGTTTAAAATAATGTACCTACTTAAATACCTATTTTATATAATCTGTTCTTCAAATCATTAAAATTTATATTATAATACCTAAGTCTATAAAATTAAACTTTTAAGTTGCTATAAACTTATTCTCATTTCCCTAAAAATACATAGATTTATATAAAACCTATTTCTCAACAAAAATAGAGAAATATTTCTTTTGAAAATTCAAATTTTCTTATTCTAATTTCTAAAGTCTAAAAATCATTAATAAGAATAAAGTATAAACACTATAAACAGATAAGCAATAGACAATGGCATAGATATTTTCGGTAATTAAAATTTTATTTATAATAGCTGCCGATAGGTAGCGTTGCATGAATTAAAATTATTATTATTAGTATTTATTACTGAAGACAAATAAATCATATTTCTAGACAGGTATGCGACAATGACAAAAAAAACGATAAGCCCATGTTTTCTTAGCATCACACTATAGCCACAATAAATATTACTAATACGTCATACCATATGTAACCAGAAAGTAATAAATAATTATTTATGTTTTTACGAAAAATTAATTTATTTTTCAATTTTATATTATGATTAGTATAAAAACTGATTTGTGCGGGAGTATTTCACATTATTGATACACTAGGTATAGACTAGATTTAGTAGATTTACCAAATTTTAACTGCAATAGCCAATAGAGAAAATGTTTATCCATTTCGTAGTTTTTATTTTTATTTTTTTGTACTTAATATTTTATTCTATAATCAATGATATAACAAGTATATAATATAGGTTATACATTTTTAGTGTGCATGTCATCTCATCACAACATATTTAATTATAATTATTAATTATTATACGTCTTATTAAAGTTATATATGTAAAATTCTATGATTGTTATTTATTCAATGCTGTATATTTATTTAATTCATAAATAATCCACTATCCACAGATTTCTATCAACAGGACCGGCCCAATGCGGTATCAAAATAGGCAACTGCCTGAGCTGCCTAGGGCGGTACTAGTATATAGGGTCGTCAAATTTCGAATGGACGAAATCGATTTAATTATTATATATTATTTAGTATACAAAAATGTTAATATTGCCTAGGGCAGCAAAAAATCCTAAGGCCGGCCCTGTCTATCAGATACCACGTATCAATAATCTATCAGTTTTCAGTGCCGTATACCTGCAAATTGTATATAAAAGTCAATTTGAGAATGAATTGAAGATGATGTAGGTATCTCACAAAATATTTTTTCTTATTAAATATTAAATAAATTATTTTTAAATAGTCGAAAAAAAAATTTATAGTAAAAATTATTCAAAAAACTTTATAAATTATATTATTTAAATTAACTGTTTGATTTAAAAATATTAATGGTTATTATTAATTTATACAATATATTAAAAATGTAGTTAAATTAATTCTATAATAATATAATGTATTTATAAATAGAATATAATATATATGTAACGTATTATAGTATAAAAACAATATACTAGACATATTATTGTAATGTAATTGTAATATATATATAGGTCAAGTTCGAGAATCGTCAGAGGAATAATTTGGCCATTAAGTATAGATGTGTAATATATAGATGTGTACATATATAATATTGTGTACACACCTTGATGGCTTGACCTTTACACGGAGTAGCTGCCAAAGTACATCCACTAATATATCTATAGATTATAATATGTATTCTTATATGATATGAATATATTTGTGTCTACTGTCTATAGTCAAAAGGTAAAAGTGCTTTTCTTTCATTGCTATATATATATATAGACATACATATAACGTGTGTATATATAACTAATTATTATAGTTGTAAACAACTCTTAAATCCTTAAAAATAAATTTACTATTTTAAAGATATTGAATAATTTGTACGCATAAATTATAAATTATCTGATTGTTTTATACTCGACTCAATTTTTTTTATTATTATTATTACTATAAACTAATAATTATTTTTAACTTATCTACTTAAATCCTAAGGACAATTAAACTCATCGGTATGATAGAATCCAATTAATATTATATAGATGTACTTCACTTACCTTGGTAGTTATATTTTTTATTACATTGAAAATTTGAAATATAGGATTCTTAGGTTTTATCTGGAGGCTCAATAACGATGTTAGTCTTGGAGACGCGACCCCTCTGCCCCCTCTCCATAGATCGAGCCTGGTTAGTATGTGACTTATCCGCGTCCTATAGTAATTAATTATAAATTTGTAAATCAACAAACCTGATAAGTCGTCTGTGGTTGTGTAACATCTTGTCAAACAATTTTTACTTTTGTACTCAGTACAACACCAAATATTTTTTCGGTAGGTATGTACTGAATGAATATCCTTCAAATATTAGTAAATTATTGTCTTTTTGGCTTTTTATAATTTCTAGCATCTTTTAATTAAACAATAAAATAGTTTAATAATTTAATTTAAGAATGTTTAATGCTCACGACACGGAAATGATACAAAATTACTCTCTATACCATTTTAGAATAACGAATAATACACATTCACTTTAGATAAAGTACGATTATTCCTTTAAATCACAACTTTTAAAATAAAGGTTAAAATATTGAGTTTATTATTATTTAAGCGGGATAGTTTGTCATGGAAGATTTTGACCGGAATATTTTTTCGTGGGATATTTCGTCATGGAACATTTTTTGGTTTAGGGATATTTTGTCATGGAACCAAAAAGTATATACCTATACTTATTATGAGCTATTTGTGAGTATAAAATATTTAGAGGATGTAGGTATAGGGTAAATGTTTTCAAAAAGTAATGAATTATGAAGTGCAATATTAATAAAAAATATGAAATAAAAATAGCATTCATATAAAGATAAATTAAAACTAACTATAATTTTAGTTTTTTTTTTTTTTTATTCACATTGTTCATTAAACACAACCGTAATAAACAATTAATTATACATCATAATCATGACATTGACATAAGTAACTTGTCGAATAGATATGATCAAGTAAGTACATACGAAAGTTAATAATTTTAAATAGAAATTTAAATAGATTGTTGGTTATAACTTTAAAAGATTCATACGCTGAGTTTAAATAAATTATTAAATAACAGAATTTTTTTTTTTTTAATTTAAAAATCATGCAATATAATAATAAATAAATAAAAATCATAAAATATGTAATATAATATTACAAAGTATTGTTGTATAAACAAGAAAAAAAAAACAATTAGAAATACAAAACAAATTTAGTTTACGTTTCGACGAAACATCGTTTCTTGTTAGTGATTTGTTTACTAAACCTTATAGATTAACCAGAAAAGTATATACAACAACAAATTACTATTATAATTCATTCATATAGTCATATATCGGTATTATTGAACTGTATGATAACATTATATAATATTATGTGTTATCATATAGTTCAATGATCGGTATTCGTTTATTTTAATTATTATTTGTCTGTTATCTCAGTAAATAACGTTAGAACAAATTAACGAAGATGAAGCTTATTATAAACATTCTGCTATAGTCCAATCATACATAGTACATACACTATGGCCTTATAATTTATATTAACATTACGATTTACGACGTTTTGAATAATATTTAGGTGATGGAATGAATAAATTAATATTTATTAAAAACCAATTTAATTAAGTTTCAAGAGTTTTTTTTTTATTATTCATTATGCAATTTGCCTTTGGCGATTTTTCAGGATATTAGTCCTATAATATACCTACGACATATGTATAATATTTAATAACTAAATGTATAATAATTTCTGGAAATTTTTTACTTTTGATCCGCTAAGCTTTTAACTAGATCAAATTTGCTACCAGAAACACTCTCAAAGTTAAAATGTATTTTTACTACTCCAAAAGGTGACAATACAGACAGAAAAAATAACACATGCCATTGTAAAATTACAATATTCATTGTTTTTCTCAGATCCTAAAAGGGAGTAATTTATTAGTTAACCGTTTTTTTTGTACAGTAGGTATATATGTGTCATATTGTAATGTAGGTATAATAAGTATATGTGTACAATTTTAATTCAACGATTAATCATTTGCATACCTACGAAAAACGAGCGGAGTCGATCTTTAACCGTATATTATTACTTAGTAGGTAATAATTTATTTAACTATTATATTAATGTGGTAAGTTGTACCAATTTTTGACCGAAAATATTAAGCGTTTATTTATAATATCGTGTATTATTATTTTAGTTAAAAACTCTTGGGTCAATATCGACTTACCGTACAGAATGACGTGGATAGGTTCGTGGTATAAATAGGCAATAGCTTAAAATAAATCTAAATATTTTGAAAATAACATTTTGTGTATAAAATAAAATTATATACATACACGTTTAAAGCCCCAGCGAGGCCACGAACAATATTTTTGAACTACGACAATTAATTACAGGCAGAGGATAGGATTATGATGTTGAATTTTACCTATGAATAAAAATGGTTTGAAAGATTTAATCCGAATTGAGCCAGGTTAATAAATATATAAAATAAAATACATTAACTGTTGGGTCATCTATTTCTGGACGGCAAGTCAAGTACAGAATTGCGTTTAATAGTGCCCACGGCCCACCCAATTGTTTTTCACCATTTGCCTATAATAGTGGTTCTAAGCTTCCTACCGTCTCACGGAAAATGCTCAATTTTCACTGAAAATCATCATGTAGAAAGATTTATTATAAATAACTACCTATAGGCTAATGTAGTCTATATAGATATTAGGTAGGATCCTCGTGCATTATATAATATGATTCGATTACTCTGATTGGCGATTGAAGTTTATATAACTGCAAATTGCAGATACTGAGATCTGAGATACACCTGTCACCTACCCCTTCATTTTTGAGAGAATTGTTGAGCTATTATTATTATTATAAGATGCTCAAATGCCCTGTATTATATAAACAGGGTAGTCTCATTTTTTTTTTTATCAAATAATATTATTAGTAGGTCACGACTAAAAATCGTAGGCGGGTTTACGGGAGAGGTCGAGTGGGCACTACCCCCCCCCCCCAAGCAGACTGGGCCACCAACATGGGCGCCCATAGGTAACATTTGAGGGGGTCAAAATTTCTCATATGCAAGATAATAAAGATAATAATAATATTATGGTAATATTTCCACACAAGTTCATAATATTTTTTTGTCCATTAGGGGAGCAAATGCCCTATCTTGCCCTTACCAATGAGCGCTCATGGCTTCCAACAAAATAATGCCAAGATAAATAAAGTCGTGTGGTGTACCTTGTAGTATCTATAGATTTTGATTAATTGTAATTTTTTTAGTAACGCATTTATAATAAATAATATTTTTAACGTTTTGAATTTTGTAGTATAAAAAATGAATATTTCTTCATGTCTAAAACAAAAAAATAGGTCTCATAATTTAAAAATTTGTTGTGCCCCTTCGGCCACCAAGGTCTGAACACGCCTATGCTAAAAATTTAGTTAGTATAATCGGTTTTGACGGTTTTTTGTTTTACTGATTTGATGTACAGGTATATCCAGACTTATGAGTCTGACAGTTGTTTAACTGGTATAACAACGATTAGTTAGGGATTCGGAGTCAAAAAAAAAGTAAACCGAACAACAGTTTGTTTTCTACTCATAAACCAGCTAAGAACAGTAAATTTTCAAGTCTTGGACAGTTTATTTTTTAGGAGAAACTACACTTATATTTACGCAGGCGAAATTTCGACAAGAATTCCGATAGCGACAGCCGACAGATTAGTTGAATTCGCAAATGGATTACATTTGGAACACAACCAAATCATTAATTTTTTTAAAATTACTCTATTCAACAATGTCCATCATGCCCCAATGACCTACGCCCCTACATTGTAATAAATAATAATTATGATTTATGAACAACGACAATAGTTTTAGTTACTATTGAGAGACCCGTTTTTTTAAGCCGTTCCGGTACCGAAATTCGACCGTGATGGTGAAACAAGCTTTCGCACTTGCCATTTTCCTCGGCTCGGATATTGTGTTGTGTTGTGTACCGCGTTTGACGGCTACCCGGGGGAGGGGATTGCGAATAGATAACGGCGACGGCGTCAAAACGATGATAAGAAGATCGCAAAAAACGACCGTCGATAACGGTAGTAGAGATTATTTTTTATTATTATAATCATTGCGATAATTGCGTGGGCAGACGAGTGACGGCGTGACGCGGCTAGCGTACACGCTCTGTCCGTCGGACATTATACGAGACGAAATAAAATGTGATATTTTATCACGGTCGGGCTCGAGACGGTCTGTAGACGGCCAAATTTCTACGAGTAAAGCCAGTTGTTGTGAGTACAACGCCTATAATAAACAGTCAACAACACGGTACTGCTGTAGCGTTCAGTAGGTAGTGGCCACTGCCACCGACTAGTCGTCGCGTGCTCAGCTAAAGTGCTAATAATCGTTCTTCTTCTTCGATTCTTCGTTAACCATTGTAGCGCTGTCCCGTGACGCCGTCGTTGAGGAATTTACGTAAGACACGTATTATTTAGTATTATAATAATATACTGTTATGACATAATATTACAATAATAATAATATAATTCGCATACGTTTATGAGAGAATCGAGAGAGAAAAAACTATTGCCGTGTTCTGTTGTCGGAGGTGGTTATCGTGGGGTCATAATTACGACGTGACCGAACAAATGAATACATATATAGTGTTTAAATATTATATCGGATTTTAAGTGGGCAATAACGATTAAATTATATTACTACCAATTAACTCTACGACACACATAATATACATACTTACACTCGCCGAACACCCATTAAATACATACCTCTACCTACTACATGTGTGCGAATTGATTACTGTCAAATTCACACAATATAGATACGCACGGCGGTTAGGTACTATATCATTACCAATTCACAAACGTCCTCCCGTGTGGTGATGTCTATTCGTGTATTATACAGCTCTTACACTGTAATAACGATTAACAAGTAAGTTGTGCTCCAAAATATTATATAACGTCATGTTCGATTCGATATTATTGGGATTTATATTAATATTTATTTTGTTAGTTCCTATTAAGACACATTATACCTAATACAAATTCAAATTATGACATTTTTGAAATTACACGCTTTTTAATAATTTTTAGTATTAATTTATAGCTAGGTATCACTTGTTGTTTGTGTACACAATTGTCAATTACTAATAACCTGTTGAAGTTGACTGTTTTTTTTTTCATTTTAAAATTATTTGTTAAAACATCATTTAATTTATGGGCTGCAAGAGAAATTTTGTTGTTGAAAATCGATTTTAAGGATTTTGAGTGTATTACTGTATTCTTATTTATTTTAATTATAGACAATTGAAAATCATTGCAAGGTTAATATTTTCTTTTATCATTCATATTTGTTATACAGGCAAACACTAAGTGCTGACTTGTGTTAAGATCAATAATGGAATACAATTGGCCAAATAACTAATGTATAATTTAAAACATAATATTATTTTAATAATATCATGGTGAGAATATTTTTTGAATTCCATAACATCAATATCCATAATAATCCATAATACCATTTTTTTTTTTTATAATAAACTGCCTAACAATTTTTACACTTAAATTATTATACATAATTACTAAACAATAAACAATATATATATTTAAAATTGATTTTTATGAAATTCAAATTTAAATAGTTAACGTTTTATCATCTTATCGAAATTTTATAATTGCACTTAATAGCTAGACCTAATTTCCAAATGCCATGATTAAATTGTCTAATTTTTCTAATCAAAACTAGCATAGAACTATATTTTATTTATTTATGGTCTAATAACTAATATTATATTATATGTTAATAAGTATGTTTTTTGAAAAATATGTATGTTTTTAAAGTTTAATTAAAAGATGAATAAATTATTTGAAAAAAACCCATCATAATTAAAAAAAATAGATTAGTACCATTTTATTAATTTTTATTATTAAATTAATTTTAATTTTAAACAATATACCTGATGATGTAAATTTTCTTTTGTATGAGATTAAACTAATACAATAGTTAACCATCGATATTTACAATTTGTTTTGTTAAATTAATTATAAATTTATTTTTGTATTCTTGCTGGCAACATATTTTTTTAAATATTTATTATTAGTAATGGCTATGTATGGGTATTTGGCTAGGTTTAAATCTTGTCTTAAGGTTACATTTAATAATTTGTACAAAAAGTTTAAACAATTGAAGTAGAAAAAAATTATTATGAGCTATTTAGATTCTGATAAGAAAAATTATCAAGAAATAAATAGGTATCCTTGTTAGAATAAAACTTATATCTTGAAATAATTTTAAGCTATAGTTATATAATGTATTATTCATAGACTCATAGTATGAAGTATCTACTAAATTCTAAAAGTATATTTAAATTTAAAAAAAATATATGTTCAATTATTATTATTTTTTGGAAATAAGTAAAAAAAAAAGTTAATTAATATTAATATTATAATACAGTTTACTAGTATTGTTTAGTTTATGAAATAGGTAGACAGATTAATAAGATAATACAAATAAATTTTGTTTTGTGGTAAGTTGTTCAAAGTGCATGGTTATTTTATAACTAATACATATCAATTACTGATAAAATAACACTTATTCAATGAGTTAAAAGTATTTGTCTTCATAAAATATATTTTACAATCTTTGAGATTTTTTAATGCATGTTAATCCAAATCTAATTATTTGTAATGAAATTGATTAACAACAAGCAATATTAGGATTCTATTAAATAGAATTGAAATGATAATTATTTTATTTGAGTAACATTAATTTAGTTTATTTGATGAAAATATAGGCTGAAATTTCAAAAATAAAAAGGAGAAAAATGGCTTCCAACAAAGATGGTGATGAAAATGAAGCTGTAACTAATTTCCGGGAATACTTACGCATTCCTACTGTTCATCCTGATGTTGATTATAGTATGTACATTTTATTTAAATGATGGCTATTAATAATATAAGAAAAAAATTTTTTATTCCCTGTAGGTAAATGTGTTGAATTTCTATTGCGTCAAGCACAAAGCTTAAATCTTCCATCAAATATTTATTATATGGCCCCTGGTAAACCAATAGTAATTATAACATGGGTTGGACAAAAACCAGAACTTCCTTCTATACTACTTAACTCTCATACAGATGTTGTTCCAGTATATCCTGTAAATATTATTATATTTTAAATTCTTTTAGCTATCATTAAAGAATTATATATATTTTTAAGTTCAATCATAAATAACTAATAAATTTGTGTTCTAACAAAAAGTTCTAGAAAAATAAGTATTAGTATTAAATAAGTATATATTTATATAATTCCCTTATTTTGGTATATAGGAATGTTGGACTCATGATCCATTTTCTGCACATAAAGATAACAACGGAAACATTTATGCTAGAGGAGCACAAGATATGAAATGTGTTGGAATACAATACATAGAAACAATACGAAAATATATAAAAGAAAAATTAGTTTTTGATAGGACTATACATATGTCATTTGTGCCTGGTTTGTGTGTATTTATAATTTGTACTGAGTATTGTAATGAGTATTATTTATATTTTGTTTTAGATGAAGAAACAGGTGGAGATTTGGGTATGAAATTGTTTGTTGGATCACCTGAATTCGCATCATTAAATGTAGGTTTTGCATTAGATGAAGGATTGGCTAGTAACGACGATAGTTTTAGCATATACTATGGAGAACGAACGCTATGGCGTTAGTAATATCAAACAATTATAATATGTAAACTTCTCATTAAAAGTTTTTTTTATTGATAGATCTTGAAGTAAAATGTTCTGGTACACCTGGTCATGGTTCATTAATACATGAAAATACAGCTGGAGAAAAGTTACATTATATCATAAACAAATTTATGAATTGGAGGGAACAAGAAAAATTAAGAATGAAAAGTTGTAAATTGAATGTTGGAGATGTTACAACAGTAAATTTAACAATGTTAAATGGAGGATGTCAAATAAATGTGGTGCCGCCAGAGTTGACAGTTGGTTTTGATGTACGATTGAGTGTTGCCGTAGATATTACGGAAATAGAAAACATTGTTAAAAAATGGTGTGAGGAAGCTGGGGAAGGTGTAACATTGGAGTTCATGTGTAAAAGCGCATACATTCAACCTACATCACTTACACCAGAAAATCCATGGTGGGTTACGTTTAAAAATGAATGTGATAAAATGTAAGTATTAAAATCAGATTATAGTTATTTTCTAAATAAAAAAACGTTAAAACATTATTACAAATGTTATTGTAGTTTAATATTAATACTCATATTCTGTGTCAAGAGAAAATGCATTTGACCCGCACATCTAAATTACATACAACACATATAATTATTCCACCATATGGCTTTCATTTATTGTGAGAATGCAAAGCTTAAGACAAGTTTTGGTTAACCGCTGTATGCCTTATCTTGTGGCATAGAGTATAGTATTAGTTTTAATAATCCTATATGTCTATTTCTTCCTAAGTAATTAACTTTTAATAAAATATAAGAAAACTTAAAGGATTATTGAATTGTTACAATATTGACTGTATAATTATCTTAATGTATACTCTAACATAGTATAATATTTAATCAACCATTCAGAATTCTAGTTTTAGTATTTTATTTTAAAATAGTAATGATAATATGAACAGTTAAATTGTATCAAATAATGTTTTTTATATTTATTTTGTATTTTAGGAATTTAAAAACAAAAACATATATATTTCCTGGCGCAACAGATAGTAGATATATTAGAGAGGTATTTATACAATATAATAATATACTTCCGAAATTTTTAAAAGAATGTCTCAGTTACTTTATCAATACTAATATTTTATTTTTTAATTGCAGGTTGGTATTCCAGCTATAGGATTTTCACCAATGAATAATACTCCTATTCTTTTGCATGATCATGATGAATTTTTGAATGAGAAGACATTCCTGGATGGCATAGATATTTATTATAATATTATTAAGAGTCTTGCATCTGTTTAAAATATAACAATTTTATTTATCTTAATATGTTAATTAATTTTAATAATGAAAAATTATAATATTTTACTTTATATATGTTTATAACAATATAAGGTTAATTTTAATTTAATTTTAATTAAGATAAAAAAAAAAAACATTAATGTATTTACAAAATAGTAAGTATATACATTTTAAACATTATTGTTTAATTAGTTTGTTGTTATGTTTTAATAAATTGTTGTATTGTTTATTAAAAATATTATGTTAAATGTTAATGAAAAAAGCTATTTGATTTAAATAGAAATTCTACAATTGAATAAAAAGTATTGCAGACAGTATTAACTATATTTTCTATACACAACTAAAATCTAAAAACTAACATAATTGTGTAATTCGATATATGAATTATACAAAGGGATCTCAATCTTTATAAGTACATATCTCCTTTTATACTATTTTATGATGTCACACACTCCTGGCCATAATAAAAATCGAACTATGTCTAATATAATTCGTTTGTGAAAGGTTTTTTTTTTTAATTGTTATGTCTCCCAGGTTGAGAACCACTGAATTATAATTATAATATCATCATATTATATAATATGCATCAAAAACTTACTTTGATGTTACCACGTTTTTTATTCAATGTTTTACTAAAAAATCATTATTAATAATCCAATAACAAAAAGTTTATCTTAACAAACATTTAATGTAGACATAATATTTACTTATAAATAATGTTATGACTGCTTTAGTTTTTTTTTTTTTTTGATAACAGCACTGATATTTTCTAAAAATTTTAGGGAATTCTATACTTCATTAATACACATGTACTATGGTCTATGGCCTCAATGGTTACACAATACTATAAAAATGTATGCCATAAGATATTGGTTATAAACAACTGTTGTATCTGTATTGTAAAATGTTTGAATTCCAGTATTCGAATACTTTTATAAGGGTTGTGAGTACATTTATTTTTTCTAATATTGATATTCCGACTTTCTACTTTGTATGCAGAAAATAAACAAATTAAAAATTTAATTAGTTGTGAGAATAACAGTTGAATACTACATATTTATCAGTGGTATGTAGAACATGTTTTTTGTGTGAGGCCCAATACATTTAATTTTCAATATCTCCGTAAATATAATTTTTAAAGATGTGTCCAAATATTTAAATTGATATGAGTAATATATAAATACATAATTAAGACAAATTTCATATTATTCTCAAGGCCTTACATTCCTATACCCCACCACCTACCAATTTATGTTGAGGCATAGCTACACAGGCCTCAAAAAATAATCTTCAACACGCCACTGATAATTATAAAAATATATGTATTTTTAAAGAAATTCTTTATTTATCATACTTATTTAACACAAAATTAATGAGTGACAAAATGTATTTGATTTGATATTATATAATTAATTTAAAAAGTGATAAAATTATCTATTAATGTTTAGTAATATTATTTTAATCTAGTTGTATTTATGATATACTTAATTTATCAAGGGCATTAACTTAAGTGGTCCAAGGTTTACATCATATATTCCACCCACTGAAATTACTTTTATTAAAATTTAATACCAATCTAGAAACAAAAAAGTTAAGAATTTAGTATTTTGTGTTTAGTGATAGAAGAATGTCAAATACTTGTAGTAAGCAGTAAGCACAATTAAAGATATATTGAATTTTAATTTTGACAGTGAACATTATAGCATTCAATCATCTATTAAAAATAAAATAGTATTGAAGTTTAAACTTATCCATTGTTATAAACGGGTACATGTACAATTAATTTTTGAAAATCTATAATTGTAAAATGGCTTCAACCTATCCACTTGAACATGAATCTGTAACCATATTTAGAGAATATCTACGTATACCATCAGTTCAACCAAATGTCGACTACAGTTTGTATTTTTTAGTTTTAATCTAAATACTTTAATATTATAACAATCATTGAATCAATTAATTAATAGATATTAATAAATTAAATCTTATAAATAGGTGAATGCATAAAGTTTCTTGAACGTCAAGCCTTAAGATTAGGTCTTCCATTAAAAATTTACTATATGGCCCCTGGTAAACCAGTTGTAATTATTACATGGGTAGGACAAAAACCTGAATTATCATCAATATTACTCACCTCGCATATGGATGTTGTTCCAGTGTATTCAGTAAGTAACATTTTTTTTGTTTTTGTTTATATAGAGCAGGGATGGCAAACCTTTTTGTACGAGTCAAATAAAAATTATGATTGTTTTATTTTTCTCAGATTTTTCTTGTGTGACAGGTAATTTGATGACTTTTTTTAACTTAAAAATGTCTACATCCATAGATTGAATGATAAAAAACAAACCTTATACGTGTCACTCCGTGACATAGGTTTGCCATCTCTGATATAAAGTTTAGCTTAAATATTTTTTTAGGAGAAATGGACACATGACCCATTTTCTGCACACAAAGATGAAAGTGGAAATATTTATGCTAGAGGAGCACAAGACATGAAATGTGTTGGTATTCAATACTTAGAAACAATCAGAAAGTATATTACAGAAAACCTTAAAATGAAAAGAACCATACACATATGTTTTACACCAGGTAATTATAACTATTAAATTGTTTTTAAAAATAAAATTAATGCATTAGCAAATTTAGATGAAGAAATTGGAGGCGAGTTTGGTATGGGTACATTTGTTACAACTCCAGAGTTTGCAGAACTAAACATTGGTTTTGCTCTGGATGAAGGGATAGCAACGCCACATGAAGTTTTTGATGTTTATTATTGTGAAAGAACTTCATGGAGTAAGTTATATTCCAGTTTAAAATACAATTAAAATCTATTTAAAAATAAAAATAATATAATTTTTTGTAGATTTAACAATAACTTGTACTGGTCAGACTGGACATGGTTCAATACTACATGAGAATACAGCTGGAGAAAAATTACAATACATAATCAATAAATTTATGAATTGGAGAGAATATGAAAAAAATAAATTAAATAACAGTGATTTAGGACCAGGGGATGTTACAACTATAAACTTAACAATGATTAATGGAGGATGTCAGTTAAATGTTGTACCAACTGAAATATCGGTTACTTTTGATATACGATTAGCTATTGATATGGATGTTGAAAAAATGAAGAAAACTGTACAAGAATGGTGTCATAATGCTGGTCCAGGTGTTTATGTGAAATTTAAAAACAACCCAATCCGTGTTAAACCAACTGCAATTGATAATAGTAATCCATGGTGGATTGCATTCAAGAATGAATGTGATAAAATGTATGTTTAGGTATAATTAAGTTTTAAGTTGAAATAAAATTAGATATTGTTTCAGGGACATGAAAATCAATACTGCTATATTCCCAGCAGGAACAGATAGCAAATTTATGAGAAATGTAAAGTATAAAAACATTTATTTTACAGTATTATAATAATATTACATGTTTTATAATGTTAATAGGTTGGTATACCGGTTTTGGGATTTTCTCCAATGAACAAAACAAAAACTTTATTGCACGATCATAATGAATTTCTTAACGAGAAAACATTTATTAGAGGTTTGGATATTTATTACAATATAATTAAAGCACTTACATCGGTTTGAAATTCAAATTTTTAGTAATAATTTTATTTATAAATTTATTAAAAATGTATTTGAATAAAAAAAAAGTATTAATTAACAATGGTTTGAAAATCTATTATTGATTTTGTCATATGCATATTTAAATTTCTTACCTACCAACCAAACAAATATTCCAAAGTTTTTGTAACAATACCATTTGAAGTTGTAGCTGAAGGAGAATTCTATTAAAAATTAAAACAATTTATTTTTAAGAACTATAAAGATAGTACAGTTAATTAGGAAACTTACGTCTTTTCCTTGAATAGGTATAGGTTTTATAGCCATTGGTCTAATATTATTTCTTTTGGAAATTGAATCGTTTGGACTTGAAAATTGTTGACCTAAAATTGGTGAACGCAGAGATTTTGATAAAATTTCATTACTCGGTCCTGGATGTGAATCGGTAGGACTAATATTTTCATTTAAAATTGTCTGAAAAGTAACATTTGTATGTACATAAAATATATTATAACTGTGTCAAATAATAATATTATTTACCTTATCATTACACGGAATAACTCCAATCATAGCACCATTATTAGTTACATGACCATTAAATAATAAAGCTCGATGATAATCTGTAGAATCACTAAAACATATATGTGCCCAATTTGGCCCAGCTTGTCTCACATCACAACAAGATACCATGTGTATAAATTTAGATAATATTTCATCTTTGTTTGAAATAGAATATCCAAAAACTGTAATCCAACATCCAGGAGCAGTTTTTGGTTGTTCAAACAGATTGTTTTTATCAGAATAAAATTGTTTGTTTTCTTTATTGTTACACCTGCATTAAAAATAAAAACAGCTTGTATAAATATAGCAAATAATTGCTTAAGTTAAATTTAGAATATAATATTTTATGATAATTACTGTTCTTCTCTATAGTCAGAAGTATTGAGCATATCAAATAAATCAATTGTTGGAGCTTTTGTTGGTTCATCATTGACTCTATTTAAGATAGGAGTGGAAGATCTGAAAAGCAAACAAAATGCTGTAATGAAATATTCTTTTAAACTGATTATTGTCAAGAATGCGTACGGTTTATCGCTAAGTTCATGATGAAAATTTCGCATTAAAAATGTAGTGTGTACATCAGAGGTATGGCTACGATTAGCACGTAACGGAGACATAGCGCTGATAGAAACATTACTGATCGGCGATTGAGCTCGCTCACCCATCAAGTAACCTGGAAGGTAAGTAGGTTTCTGTGGACTGTCGTGTCCGTGTGACGGTGATCCTAGAGCCATAGGTTCCATTTCGCAATTTCGTTGTTTATACGATAAACAATAAAAGATTTCGCAAAATGATTTCCTATGATATCTAAACGAATAGATCTGGACACGAATTGATCTTGACGGTAATGCGAATTGAATATATTTTTATGTAGTAAAATAGTGCAAATAGTTAACTCTAAATACCGGTTTTGACTTTTGTTTTGAGAACAATGAGCAACAAAAATTTAAATCTTAAATGCTACTAGCTTATGATTTGAACACCGTCCAGCTAAACACTTAGTTTTAGTGATAAAAAAATTATCACAACGGATAACGGAAATTACTATAAAGCCGTGGCGGTAGCCTATAATATTATAAATTGTCGAATCCGGGGGGGGGGAGAGCGAGTCCTCCGTGGTAGGGATAAGACAGAAGCGCCAACTTGATGAATGAAAAAAAAACGAAACCGAAAACGCAAAACCCTTTTTATTATTATATCGACACGTTCTGTAAGTTCTGTTTACTTCCCTGAAGTCCTTGACACGACGTTATCCATAAATAGCAATGTGCAGTCGTGTAATCGTAAATCGTGATTCTAGTATTCTACTGCATTAGTGTGCGTGTACAACCTAGTAACTGCTACTACGACGCCCGTGAGTCGTGACTCCTTCCTGTCGTACTGTTAGTAGTAGGTAGTCGGTTTCCGGAGCGTTCTAATTTTGGCGCGTGGGAGTACCTGTCTGAAACGCCTACAGTTTATTGAATATGAAGTGAGTAGAAAAGAAAACTGTAAGATCGAGCGCACACCCATTTATTATTATTATAATCTCATTCCTCGTTCACGATTTTCATTCGTTCGTTTGCATACCAATCTACATTTTTTCGTTTTTCTACACAGGCTGTCACCAGCAGTTTCTACGGCGGACGAATAACGACTACATCAGATCTCGATGCCTGGGTAAGTTTCACATCCCCGGACCTGAAATCGCGGTCACGAAATCAACTCATCTTAACTGATACCCCGTTTCAGCGTAACCATGTCGTTTAGTAACATGTCGTGCTCCCGCTGCGGGGACGGCTTCGACCCTCATGACAAAATTGTCAACTCGCAGGGCGAGTTATGGCATCCACAGTGTTTCGTGTGAGTAGTGATTCTAGATTTTTTCAAAATTAAAATAATGGTACGATATACTAATGATCCAATTTCCATTCGTAGATGCTCTCAGTGTTTCCGGCCATTCCCTGATGGTCTGTTCTACGAGTTTGAAGGTCGCAAATATTGTGAACATGACTTCCAGGTACTGTTTGCACCCTGCTGTGGTAAATGTGGTGAATTTGTCATTGGACGTGTCATCAAGGCAATGTCCGCTTCTTGGCATCCAGCCTGCTTCTGCTGCGCAGTATGCAACAAGGAACTAGCTGATCGTGGATTTGTTCGCAACCGCAATAGGGCTTTATGTCATGAGTGTAATGCTGCAGACAAAGCGGTTTTGTCGGGTAGACACATATGTTTCAAATGCCAGTATGTGAAGATATGAATAAAAAAAATTAACCATTTCCAACTATACTCTAAATCCCCGACATCTTATTGGTTTTAGTGGTGTTATCGATGACAAACCATTACGGTTCAGAGGTGAGGTCTATCATGGTTATCATTTCAATTGCACGGCCTGTGGTATCGAACTGAATTCTGATGCTCGTGAATTGAAACATAGATCTGGTTATACAGCTAACGAAATGGTATAAAGTAAAAATGTATTAATATTGAAAATTAAATTATTGTGTTTGTTTTTATTATTCTTAGAATGAGTTGTACTGTTTACGATGCCATGATAAGATGGGTATTCCAATTTGTGGTGCATGTCGGCGACCCATTGAAGAACGTGTTGTAACAGCACTTGGAAAACATTGGCATGTAGAACATTTTGTTTGTGCAAAATGCGAAAAACCGTTTTTGGGCCATAGACATTATGAAAGAAAAGGCTTAGCTTATTGTGAAACTCATTATCATCAGCTATTTGGTAACTTATGCTTTGTCTGCAATCAAGTAATTTCTGGTGATGGTAAGTACAAAAATATATTAATTTAATAAATTTGAATTTGTCATCAATAATTGTTTTAATTTTCAGTGTTTACTGCATTGAACAAAGCTTGGTGTGTGCATCACTTTGCTTGTTCATTCTGTGATCAAAAAATGACACAAAAGACAAAATTTTATGAATGTGACTTAAAACCAGCATGTAAAAAGTGCTATGAAAAGTTTCCATCAGAATTCAGACGTAGATTACGCAAAGCATATGATAATACGCCGAAAAAATCTACATCTGCTTGAAATTTCCCATAACTTTTATAAGTTATCACAGTATTTTTATTGATAACATAATAAATCAAAAAATTAAAATATTAACCAGTGACAATCACAAATTTTAATTAATTAGCAACTTTGCTATATATTTTTACAATTTATAATGATTTATTGTTATAGTCATGTTTGGCATTAAATTGTGCTATCTGCATAAGCTTGGTGTTTTCTAAACAATTAGCAAATCTGTTATGCCGCATTAACTTGAATTTAGATAATTATTTTTATACACATTTAATTTTTATTGAATATTTTATGTTTATTTATTAAGAAAATTATTAATAAATTCATATTTTCTAGGTATATTAGAAATTTTTTGTTTCATCATAATTTATATAATCATAATTTTAATTTGATGTAATAATTTATTTTATTAATTTTATAACAATATAAATTAATTTTATTATAGACTAATTTTTGTGTTTTATTTTATGTGCATTTCATAGCTCACAATTATTAAAATATTTTCTAGTTTTATAAAATATTTGTATACATCTTAAACATGCAGAAAATTGTTTTGTTAATGATCCTACTATACATCGATGTAAAGGCACTTTGTTTTAATTTAAGAATACATCATAGTATAAAACATGGTGTTACGAGGTTTATTCCAATACTGTGTTATATAAACAAATTAAATAATAATAATATTTGATAGTAGTTAACAAATAAAATTTATTTATATAAAAACAATTAAATTTCTCATAACCTAATTTATATTTATTTTGAATTTTGTCTAATGTTTGTATTAGTATTACCCACGGCTATAGATACTAAAGATACTATAGTATCTATAGCCGTGGTATTACCCTAGAAACTATAGTTTGTTTAACTAGGTCTAATTCATGTTTAGTGAGTATAATTATAACCATGATGACAACTGCCAAATAGAAAGAGATAAAAGCCACACTACGCACAGAAATGTTATTCTAGAAGTCTCATACTGACATACTCTCAAAAATATGTCTACTTCAGAAAAAAATGTTATCTTAAAAATAAATTTAAAATTATGAATAATTATTCAAGATTAAATTTAGTTGTAATAATTAAATAATTTTCCTACACTTTACTCCTAACTGGTTGTACAACTTATGTCATATTATTATAAAAACGATATCACAATAACTTGAATAACTATTAATTATAAAAAAAGTCCACTACCATAGGCTATAAAAAAAATTTTGATGTAAAAATAATAAAATTTAAAAATTAAGAATCTCGCAATAATAATATCTTACATCACCATGTTTATTGTTTATGCTAATATATTATTATTATAGTTTATGCTCGACTCAATAAGAAAACCCACAACTGCTGAGCAGTGGGTATGCAAATTTAATTCCGTGACTGACCGCCAACTGGTTAGTCCTAATCAACCTTCTCTATATAACGTAGGCCGACACTCAAGTGCATTCGTATGGCGTATGCTTTTTTCAATTGACAAATTTTCTACACGAATTAAAAGTTTATATGTAAAAATCAAAAGAATGTTTATATCATTGGACAAATGACAAATCAAAATATTTAAATTTTGAATATTCTTAATAATCATAGATTGATAAAGTTTGCCGTTGTCACTACTGTTTGGAGCGCATTCTAGTGGTTACGTATATTCCAAAATTCGTATTCGTCGGTTATTTTTTATTCGGTTATCCAAAAAATGATAAGGACAAGTTCATAATATTATCTTTTGTCCATACTTCGTATCATTCAATTATTCTCAAGATTAAACAAAAACATAAAAAGTCGTTACAGTTGAGACTTGAGACCACGACGTCCCAGTTGGACTGTTAATTAGACATTTACAGTATTGCTACTTTTACATACTTGTTGGTAAAATTTGATTGAAACATTTAAACGTTTATTCATACCTAGTGTAAATATATACTGAAATACTAAATATTGAATACTCAATAGTTTAGTGTTAGTAGTTAACAGTTGATTTCATTACATTGTTTAATTTATACAACTTTTCTCATGGCTGATGATTGTGAGTATGAACAAAAAAATATAATTAATTGTGTTATTGGTGGCGATGGTTGTGTGTTTAGGATTAATAGAATAACAATTTTAAGAATTTAAACTTGTATATTGTATTTATAATACTATTTTGTGTTTTTATAATTTAAATTGAAAGTGCATTATATCAACCTAAAGATATAGGGAAGTTTCCTAGATAGTCCTGATGTGTGGGCTTGTTTAATTTTTTGAATTTATAAATCCACAAATTGTGACATATATGAAAATTTTAAATCTGTAGTATTAAGAATTATGATACTTTGGTTTATTTTAACTGATAATACCTATTTAATTAAATATTGTTTTAATTGTTTTTTTATAGTTGATTTATCTTGTACCAACAAGTTTGAAGTGGAATTGGGTTCTTCATTAAGACATTGTTCTAATGCTTCTCGTAAACTAAAACAATTAACTGTAAATGCTGCTAAGTTAAAAATAAATAATCAAGTAAGATATTGTTCAAGCTGACAGGACTCCTACTCACTTTTAAATATATTCAAAGTTATTTAGTTATGCTATTGAATTTTTTCACTGACATTCATGGCATCTATGTTTGTTAAAACTAACATTTTGATTGTTAAATCTTAAGAATGTACAAAATATGTCATATTATTATTTGATATACATATTTTTAGATATATTTAGGTACTAAATGTGTTTATTTTTAGATAAACTTAACATGCAAAGAAAATGACATCGACCTAAGTGTAAAGAATATTTTAGATGAAGTACAAAATTTACGTGGTAAATTAAACACTATTGAAACAAACTTTGATTGTTCAGATAAGGTGAGTATTACTTATAATAAATATCAGATGAAAACTTATTTAAAAAAATATATATTCAAATATTATTGAATCTTATTTTATATAGACTGTATTCAATCTTGGAGAAACTGTTCAAGAGCTCGAGAGTGTTGTAAACATTGTATCAAAAAACAAAAATACAATTTTTTCTCATCGTATGTTTATTAATTTTTTATTTCTTACATTAATTTATTGATAATTTTCAATTTTTTTTTTTAGGTAATCTTTTATAATTTATCTTATTTAATTTAATTTTATGACTAGTATTTAATAGTTTAAAAATTATCACTTTTATAATGTCATTTAAACGTGTATGTGATGGATCAGGCAGTGATTTACTCAAAAGTCTTGAGGTACCTAATCAATTTTAATTACTTTTTATTTTTTTTAAATACAGTTTAATTTTAATTTTAAAATTATTATGTTATGTTATAGTCACAAAGGATCAAAGAATTACTTGGCATTCAAATACCCGAAGGTGAAGCTAAATTATTATCAAATGGGAAATTAACTTGTATGATTTGTATTCAAAGACCAATTTTTGATACTATTAATGTACTTTCAATTCATAGAAGAGGAAAAAAACATTTAAATGGTATGGTTATTAAATACGTTTAAGCTGACATGAATATATAATATGTTGTCTTAATAAGTAAACAAAAAAAAAAATTTATTGTATAAATTAGATCAGATTTATAGCAATTAGTCATTTTGTTATAAACTATAAGGCATAGGCTCTAGTAGCGGTTTCCAATATGGGGTGTGTAACATGATCTCAAGGTGTATGCGAAAAAATTATTTTTTATTTATTTATATTCTAAATTGATATTTGGAGTACGTGAAATAGTGGTGAAAGAGGTTAAGGGGTACATGAATGAAAAAAGGTTACGAACCGCTGAGCTATTGCTACAGCTTCTTCAAATAAAATACCTAATAGGTAGTTGTTTGCTCAATGATTTAAGCCACTCTTTAAATTTATAGTAGTTTTATTTTGTATAATTATTATCTTGAACCTGTACCATTAAATGTTATTTATAATTACATTTTTCTTTATCAAGAACTTAGTAAATATTTGGAAAGAAAGGAAGAATTGGAGTTAATAAAGATTAAACAGCAACAAAAAAACTGTGTTCAATCATTTGGTGCATCAAAACTTAATGCTTGTTCAACAGAACGTAAAACAAAATTAGAACTACCAGAAAATGGTAATTAAATTAATTTACTTATTAAATGTTTGGTGTTTGTTGCAATTAAAATTTTTTTTTTTTTTTTAGATTCAGATAATTCTAAAGAGTCTTCCATTGTTTCACGTTATGTATCTTCAATGAAAAAAAAACCATCTTTACAAGATGTTATAAATCGTGCAAAACAGCATCCTTATCAACGATTAGTTTCTAATTCAGATTCCACGATATCTAAAAATACCAAGTCTATCACTCAATCTGGACAAACTTCAAGTAGTAAACAAATTGAGTCAGTACAAAAAAAAAATTAATATATTTCTGATAAAAACAATTTATAATAATAAACATAAAATATTGACATGTCTTTTTATTGCTAACAATGTTCACAGAATTGGTTGGATTAAAAATTCTGACGGATCATGGTCTAAGGATCCACAAGCTGAATTTGATTCTGATGATGACTGGTAAGCATTAGATATGATTGCCTAATAACGATTTTTAAATATTAAAAATATATTGCTTGAAATAGAAAATAAGTGTCAGTCTAAAATTAATAGACAACTAGAAGGCTATTATTATCCCAAAAACTGGAAATCTAGTGACTGTTGTCGGTGATACAGTGATAAGCCACGATGTTCCTAAAAAATTGTTTACAATTTTACACTTATTTTATCAATTTACATTATACTTAGGTATAGAAAATCATAATGTAAATTTTTATATATTACCAGGCACTCTTTGTCACCAACAAAATTTGATTTTCTTTCTGTTGCATGAGAATACTTCTCATCATCGCAACTTTTACTTCTCCTGTAAGATATTCAAATAACATGTGAATATGAATAAACATTTTAATTTAAATAACTTGGTTAATTTGTTTATTTACATTGATAGTTTTCTAATTTGTAGATTTTCCTTAGTACTTGTCTCTGTTACATCATGATCATCTAGAGTCCTACAATATAATATAAATTCATTATTAGTAACTTAATATATTTATTGAGTTTTAAACATAAATATTTACGAGCCACTTTTGCTACTATTTCTGTTTCTAACAGTTTCCAATAACTGTGATGAGGAAGCTGTCATTTTGGCTTGTAATAGCTGTAAATATATGCAAAAGAATATTTATGTATATTAGTTTTAAAAATGTTATGTATCAATCATAAATCTGAAGTATTATTTATTAATACTCACAGGCCAAGATGTTGCACGCATTTCTCTGAGATCAATATTTCTGAAAAATTCAGTCATTACTAACTGTTCGATTGTAGGAACTTGACCCATAGGATTTTTAAACACATAGTCCATTATTTCAACAACCTGAAAAATTATAAATGTATGAAATTATAAAATTACATTTAAATTAAAATGCATAGCTAAAATAAAAATATGCAAGTTTTCATGATTATTTAAATATATTTAATAATACATCATACTTTATTTATTTTAAAATAATTTTTTTACTTGAGGGTAGTGAGCAATATCTTGTAAATTAATTTCACTGGGCTCTGGAGTTAGCAATTCATATCCAGCTGCCATTTCAAATAGAACATGACCTAAATAAATGTATATTTTTCAGATTTTTGTACAAATTAAATTCAAGACAATTTTATACCGAAACAAATGACATCAATTGCTGAGAAATCATCTAATATGAAATTACCACTCATAACAATGGGTTGAATTCTTGATGTAAAACCAAGTAGAGAATTTTCCAGGCCTGTGATTCTTTGTAAAATTATTAATACATTTTTAGTGATGATTTTACTATGTTTTATTTTTTGAAAAAATACCTGGCTACTCCATTTTGAAGAATTACATTGCCGGAATGTAAATTACAATCATGTGGAAATTTTCTTTCCTTAAGAAATAATAGTGCTTCTAGAATTTGACGACCAAGTCTTTGTATTTGTGACAACGGCAAACCTTCACTGCGCTGTCCATACTTATCGCTCCAATCATCATGCCAACAACTCTAAATTATTTATATCAATAAATTATATTTTCTTTAATTATTATGTCATTTTAATAAGTATAAAATACCTTATAGATAAGATCTTTGAGACTTCCCTTACTGTTAAAAGGTAATACTAATGTAATAAATGTTGTTTCTGGATCTGTCGCGCCTTCAACAAACTCAACGTCCAATACGGGATATATATATGGATGTTGTAATGTTAAAAAAAGATCTAGTATAGTACGTCTGGTATCTGGTGTGCACTCGAGAACACTTTTAGGATTTTTAGGCACAAGTGTCAACAGACGTTCTGTTTTGACAGATCCGTCGCGTACTACAAACCAATGTTTATCCACCCTAAGTACAAAGTTTTTAATAACTTTTTTATAGTATTATTACAAAAATCGACAGATTGTAAACTTTACAACTGATTAAAATAGTTATTCTCACCTTGATCCAATGTCGTTGAGATGTTGTAGAAGAGCGTATCGTGGACAGAACCTCAAGTAATGCTTGCATGCATTTTGAGCGTGTTGTCGGGCTTTACGTTCCAGTTCCATCCGTTCCTGCCCAATGGAATCCGGTTCCAACGCTGTGTACTGATACCGGCTGCCATTTCTACAATACACAACAAACCGGAAGTGATTGATCGTTATATTCTAAGTTATTCATCGGCTATAAAATTTCGTCGTGAGTTAATGGGGGATGGGTGGGTGGGTGTTACAAAATGAGGATGAAGTTTTCCTAACTTGTGTCCGCGATCGAATTTACAGTTGTCGCACAACTCCTCGAAATGTTTGGGAGGTTCGGGCCTGGACCACCACGCCAGCCGGAACCTAAATGGACACACGGGCCTCGATCTGACGACACTGCGGTCAGGCTTTCGGGATACTACGCGTCCGTTCACCCTGTGAACGGGTCGTCCGGATCCCGAGTCCGACGACGACGGCATAATGTTGAAACAATTTTCCGATCGAGGCGAATTCGGTAACACGGATATGATCGTACGAGTATTATTGTTGTTGTTGTTGTTGTTGTTGTTGTTGTTATTGCGGTTACCGATCGGCCAAGGCATTTTGAAACTTAGCGTTTCACTGTTACTGTTGTACTATATAATAAGTGCGTGCTGTTGCCCGTTCGTTTTTTTTTTTTCCGTAAATATTAAAACTGACCGTGTTTTATATAGTCGTCAACATAATGTAACATGTATTATTCTATATATTCTGCATTTTAATATAGACGAATAATATAAATGGTGTTGTGGGAATTAACCACGGTCATTATCTATGTGCACACGAACAATAGCCCAAATATATCGCGTGAGTTTTAGCTTAATGCAAGTCAAACGGTAACGTTGACTTTGGACCACACATGAACACGACGATGTACAGCGTACGTCAATGGCTATTATATTTTTACATATATATTATAATATACTTTGTGAAAACACGGCCGTAGGGTGGGCCACGCGTTGCGTTAATATTCACGACACATGATATTTAGATTACCTATTAATAATTTATGAATTTTTATTTTTTGGTGCGATAACTATAAGGTATTAGCTTAAAAACCCATATAGGTATAATGTATAAGTATATTCACCGCTGTTGAAATCGAATGCCCTTACTGTGATTAAATATTTTGCACTGTAGGCAGTATCCTACCTAATAATTTGTATATCAATTACCTAATCGTTTTAGTTAATTGTACCTAATTAAGAAATCGAGTATAGGTGTATTGGGTTTGGTATAACAGGCAACTATTTTTACATACGACTGTAGGTATATTATAGTGCTGTACTATACTTACGAGCAGGCTTTTCTAATCCAATAAGCTAAAAAACCCAGGAGGCCAAATCCACTGACGAGTGCCACAGTCATTACCTGTAATAAACGATCTTTTATTATATTTAAATAAATAATATAGGATAATTGGTTAATTCAAAAATACTATTATTTTTACCAGTTAAAGGTTACTAAAATAATATTTTAGCATTTTTTTTTTTTTTGCTCTATAGTCAATGCGTTATAACTAAATTTCATTGTGCGTACCTCTATTAACTATACGATATACAGTTTAGAAAAATTAAATTAACATTATTTGTTTAAGTTCTGAAATAGTTGATCACTTTTCAATGTTAAATGTACATTCAATGCGTATTTTGATTTATAGGTATGTTAATGATTGACTTATTGGCCATATTATTTATTTTGTATAAAAACTAATCATTTATTATTTATAAAAATCAAAATAAATTTTAATTTAACAGTATATTTTTAGTTTATTAGGTATTGTAATTTCTATTATTGTTTATAAATTTTAATCTATAATTAATAAAATATATAGATATTAAGATTTATCTAGGAGTTTAATTCCTGCTCGCCTAAAATCCTAGATTTTGCCAAACACCTTAGATAGTTAGATATTTTAATAAAATACATTTTATAATTCAATATATAGGTTACGTTAGGTTATGTTAGGTTACCTATTTATAAATTCATTACTGTAATTTTTTTTTAAATTTTTTTTTTATGAAATAACTGTAATAACTAGAAATATTATAAAACACTGCATATTATTAAATCTTATAGATATATTACGTAGGTATATATCTATATTATTAATTATCATCATGTACACTGAATTATAAATTATAATATAATGATTGCTACAGTTTGCAGTATGCTTACATATGCGTGAGAATAATGCTTAGATCATAATATACTATATGATATAGTATCTATAAGATCTAAGGAATAATGCATATAAAAATAGATTTTGAGTCTTGACATTAACTATGTCTGATAAAAAATAAAACCTTTACGAGGCTCTTCAATCTATAATTAAAAGGATGTCATCGCACTATTTATTTTATTTCTTCCACCCTCCATGCGCAATATAATACGTACTTATAATAAATTTATATTTATGTACAGGAAAACTAGTCGTGTGCTGTTAGCTCAATATTAGAGTTTATTACTATCCGTGTTACATAAGTTAATTTTTTATAGTAGGGGTTTCTATTTTTCTGTTATGTTTGATGAGTATTTTTAAATTTTAATATTTTACACACTCATACTTCGCATAAAAATAAAAACCAATAACGAACCAAGATCTGTACAAGTATGTAGATAATGTTCATAAGTCATTAGTCATAACTCTCTTAACATATTTTATGGTAGGTAAATTATTCACTATAATATTAAAGCTTAGATACAAGTTACAACATAAGATTGGTTTTGGAGTTATATTGAATGCAAATTTATTGTTAGGCTGTCTGCAGAGAGTAAACAAATATATTTTGCTGCAGTGCTGACAGTCGATAAATTCTAAAACTTTATAGACTTATTATAGTTGGTAATATAAAAAAAAAGATTTTTGTGCAAATGTACCAACAAAATAATTTCGAATAAAATAAACGTATTTTCAATCTACGTTATCTTTAAAAGGAAATTGTTGGTCTATCGGTCAAGTCAAGGCTTAGAATTCATATAAATGGACTTCTCAGAGCTGAGGCTCCTGATAAGTTCCATATTATTTAGAATAATAGCAAATTAGCAATGATCGCGGAGAAGCCCGGAGTCCGGAGAAGAGCATTTATTTAGGTAAATATAGGTACACCATACAAATATCTATGCTGTATATATTGTTTTATTTGAGCAATTCAACCATCTGTTCATGTTTAGAGCAATAAGCCGAAAATATAGAAATTTTAAATTTACAGTCGTGTGCGGCTTGAATGGAAAGACCTAACTGCAGCGAAAACACGCAGCAGTCCAAAAATATTACGTAAGTATACCTAAGGATCAATCTATCACAGTATCACTAGCTTATTGTTAAATTATGATTTAGAAATGATGTAAAAAATATAAAATAATAATAATAATAATAATAATAATATAATAATAATAATAATAAATTAAAGTATTACTATAATTTATTAATTTATTTTTAATTTAAACTTATTTTTTATAAAATATACTTTATTAAAATGTTTAGGATTTAAGAAATGTATTAAATTATAAAATCTAAACCACACTCTTTTAAAAGTTACATTATAATGTTTTCAAGAATAATTCCTAATCACACTTACTACTTACTTGGTTAATGCACATTTAAATATACTATATTATAGTATATACATAAAATAAATAAATAAGTAATAATAATGTATTTATAATGCATAGGAAGTAATAAGTATCTTTTGATTTTTCTGTATAGGTACCATAGAATCACCTAATTAAAATATATAGATTAGGTATACATTAAAAAAAAAAAAAAAAATTGGAATTACGTAAATTGTGGCGTGAGCTCTGAGAAAGGCTGACTCTCCTTTTGGCTCTTCCCATTAGTTAATAGTTAAGCAAACTTAGTAACAGATCAGCTCATAGTTCAGACTTGAAAATAAGTCAAGTTTAGATTAGATTAGGCAGGTTATAATATAACCATTAACCACTTTAAAATTTAATTGATACTTACCTAGTTAAATAGAAGAAAAAATAATATTGATTACCTACCTATTTGAATAAATTTTAATAAGATATTATGATTTATGGATACCCAATTAAAATAAACAATAGTTATCATTTTTTAATAATGGGTTATTAAGGGCGCATAAAAGATTGTTAAAATTAATCTTGTGTGGTTGTATATTTTTTTTTAGTATTTTTATTTGTATCTGTCCAGATGCAGTTACGGACAATAGATATCAGCTGTCCTAGATTTGGAACTCTAGACCATCTGACCATATATAGTAATAATTAGGGCCTGGATTTGAATATTGAATGCAAAATGTATTCATTTTTGTGAAGTTTAAGTTTTCAATAACAAAATCCGTTTTATATATTAGAAAAATCTTAATTAGTACCTATAGTTATTCAAGTTTTGGCTCAAGACATTTTATTCAAATACTTATCTTTGTATTCATGATTACATCATTGTTAAATCGTTAGGTAATATAATGCTCTAAATCTAACATAAGATACGGTAAAAAGTAATAAATTATACATTTTTTGTATGTTAAGAACGATTAATTTAGTCTCAAAAGTGATATTTTTGTCGGTTAACACTCAAAACCAAAAAAAAATTAAAACATTATTAATGACATTATATTGCGGTAAAAATGCATTTTATGGAGCATTTAAATCCAGGATCTAGTTATTTTATTTACATATTGGTATAATACTATACGTCTGTATATATAATTTATTTTATATATACGTATTCATACGTATTCCTACCGTGTAGTACGATACGACTAAATCAATTCCCACCGGCTGGTCGATTCTCCTTCCGGGCAGAGCTACCTGGACCGTCATTCTAATACGCTGGACGTGGTCGTTTGCCGCTCACAAAGCGCGCCAACGGTCGTCTTTCGATTATTCTCGGTGTCGTTCACCATCGCCTGTATAATGTAATATAATTTATAATTTTATTCTTTAAAATAGTTTAATGTAGCTACATAATACAGGTTACGGTCAATGTGGGCGATTGGGGTACAGAATGATTCGAAGATACTTAATATTTATATTCATGTATTAGGTACTACCAATATTTTATCGTAATAATAGGTAAATATTATACTACGGAAGCTGTCAAAGTAGTTAACAGGGAAGGGGGAAGGATGGGGTCAGTATAATGCATAGGTATAAATGTATAATAATGGAGTATGATTTATCATCCCTCCACAATATATTTTGTCATTTTTTGCTTGAACGCATATTCGAAATTTCATCCACTTCTTCAATTTTACTCAATAATTACACCCCACGGGAAACACCTCCTCCTAAATATCGATTATACCTAAACTAAATTATAAATTTAAAATATTATAGTTATAGTAGATTCATATATTATTTATATAGTTATTTTTAATCGATATTTCAGTAATCAGTGATAAAAATGACAAAATTTGTGCACAACAATTATCGGTGATCAATGCAGTCAATTCACTATAAGCAGATTGCAGGTCATTATTATTTATTATAGCCTATATAGGTAATGCCCATATCATAACAAATATCCATTCAAATTCAAACATCACTTAATATATAATAATATTTATTATTTACCAAATATATATTATATGTGTTAAGTAGTAGGTAATAGTACCATTCTTATACACATAATATAATATTGACCTATACCTGCCCCGCGCAAACAAAGTGCCTTCAATGTAGGTCCTATATACACGTTGTTACTCACCCTTTATTGATTCCATGTATAAAATGCGCATTTTTGTATGACAAGGTACAGTATAGTATACTATACCCCTGAAATGTATATATATTTAATATTTATGAATTTTTAACGAACTCGAGTTTTGGTCGCGATCGTAAGTTGTATATCATCGATCAATTGTTGTTTTCGAACTCGAGGGAAACAAAACAAGCGTTTGTAAATACGGACGGCACTGACGTTATATATATTGAACGCTGCTATTTCCGAATAAGCTGCAGCGAGTGGGAAGGGCGCAAGTCTGGTTTGGGCGCGAGTGCGCCAGTGCAATGTCCTAAATCCCGCCGCGCGGTGTAATGAGGTACTAAGATAGTGCACCGATCGTGCTGATGACTATACAGGGTTTTGAGGGGGAACACGTTTTGAGAGAATATTAAAAATTTATTCGATTGACCCGGCGACGATAAAATACTATATGTACGAGTATACAGCATTAGTAAATGTAGTTTAAAATAACGTATCGTCAATGTTTAAAATATTTTAACAACGTCCACTTAAATTTGTTTGCGAATCCTGCAAAGCATTAATCTTATAACTGTAATTATGATTAGACATTTAGATTTTAGGTCAGACATTATAATCAAATGGGGAATAATATTCTAAAGTGGGGAAGACGGGAAGTTAATGAAAAAAAATTTACTTAACCAAATTAACTTTTTTTTCTTCTTTTTTATAATTTTCCAGTATAAGTTTGGTACGCACTTTGGCTCAACAATTGTAATATACAATTATATAGGTACTAGGTATAGGTATTACGCTATACAATTTTTACTTATAAGATGATAGTTGACTTATCATAATAAGAGTAACTATATTTAGCACTGAAAGTTGTAAGCTTTAAAATTTCACATGTGGTACCTGCATGTAGACCTATATTACGTTAAATCTATTAAAAAAACAATTTTATTTGGATATTGGATTTTTAATTACACATTTAACTAGATTAAAGTGAAAATATTAAATTGTATGATATATCGATATCAAATAAATAATAATTTAGAATTTAGATCCAACCTTGATAATCTAAGATCGTACAGAATAAATATAAATTATTAAATTTATTTTTTAGACATAGTTACTATAGATATCAACAACGGCTAAACTGTACAAGCAACTCCTATACCATCGATTAATAGTTATTAATTAGGTACCTATATTACCTAATTAATAAAGGTAAATATAAAATAGTATCAACTTTAACTGAGTTGCATTTACTAGAATTATTAGGGGCTATTAAACAAATAAAACGCATAGTTGTGACAAATTGGTTGAGATGTTATATGTATATATTATTATATAATATTTTATAATTGTGTAAAAAATGATTTTAAAAATGTAAAATACGTGTTTTACTATACTTGATTTAATCATATTGGAATACAATAACTTATACGTAGATAATATAAACTATTGGAAATATATGTAATTACTTTGAAACATTCTTTTATATCTAATGAAATAAAACTGACGTAGGTAGTAACAATTAATAATTATTATAGAGTTCTATAATCAATTAATCAGTGGCAACAATTGAAAATTAATACATATTTTCAAGATAGTATTATAGTACAAGAGTAAGAACGTAAGGTATTTTGATTGTCACACTCCCTTATATATCAAATACAAATATGAAGAAATTTAATAGTTTTATAAATGACTAGCTGTGTTTTATGAGTGTTATTTAAATAAATTAAAATTGTATTTAATCTGTAGTAAATTGTAAATGGTATTATAATATTAATTATGTATTTGTATAGAACCATTTATTACAAAGAGCATCAAAGTCTCAAGGCTCTCTAGTCACTACCTATAGTTTAAATCTATTTCATGAATATAATACCACTGTGATGTGATTAAACCGCAGCTTCGTAATTATCACCATGACAAAATATATATTTTAAGTCGTAGCACTAGCAATCAATAAACATACAAACGGTCCGAATTATTACATGAAATATGAACACAGTTGCCGGCTGGCATTAATTCATGGTGGTGGTAAAGATAATGAATGACGTATTATCTATGGGTGGTAGGGGACGGTAAATTTCTTACTAAATTTATAGAATAGATTAAATAAAACAATGATACATAATACAATATAAAAACTACGAAACATAATTTGTTTATCTTTTCCGTTGGAAGTTGAAATATTTGACACCTATTTATTAAATCTTTCTAACTCTGTTCTGGGATTACACATTACTTAGTACTTTTATAGTTCTATCACCCAAGGGCCAAGAATGTCTCTTGTCAGCAATAATTCAGCAATATTCCTATTTCCATTACTGTACTTAGGTACTTGACTATATCCAACATAATATATTAATATCCGACATCCGTGCTTGGCGGTTATTAATTATCAGTTATCAAACAGCTGATATCCACTAGTTCCCCACCACAAGCCAACACATTAAACTAGAGTCTGTGATTATACTTTATCATGTCAACGTTATTTATTATTATCTCTCCATATCCACATAAATTGTTGTTATACATAGTAGTTTATAACATTATAAAAATAAACTAAAATACCAATTATCCAGGATATTTTGTTAGTTGTTATTTAATATTTGAAGACTAATGATCATAGACCATTGTGGATGTGTATAATTATAAATTATAATACTATAATATAATAATCATAATAATCCAAGTGACCAGTGGGTTAATGGTTAAAATAAATACATGAGTACGTATATACATTGGTTAATGACGAGAATTGTCTCACGTAATATTGTTGATTTTTATACATAAACATTTATTGGAATTTTGAATAACCGTATGTCCGTTATCCGTATCCCAAACCAAACTTAACGTATTAAGTGTATTTTGTTTCAGAAGAATTCATACTTTTTTATAACCAAGGTAAATGATCTATTATTTAAAAACCATTTAAATTATAACGTTAATGAATTTTTTATTCTAATCGAAATTTTAAAATTAAATTTTGGTTACTTAGAATTTAGATGGTCACATAATGTATTATACTATTATTCACTCATCTATTTGTACTTTTAAATTTTAAAAAGGTAACAATGTTTGTATTTCTTAATAGTAATAATTTAATTTGTAATAGTATGCGGTATTACAATATAGATAGGCAAATGTGGGTAATCTACTTTGAAAAATTTGTAGGTATTTTGAAATTTAAAATAGGTATATCCTATATGATAATAGTTTTATATTTACATTTTGTTTATTTGAAAATTCATTATTAAATCAATTATTTTCAACTAAAGGCTGTATTATATTTAGATGTTTAATGTTTATCATCAAGTATATTTAATAGGTACATTACTTATAAATTATAAATATTTGGAAACTTAGTAAATATATCAGGTAGTAGGTACAATATCATATATTTTTTTAATGTTCTATACATTTTAGAAATCAAGAATATTAAATCAGGCAAATAAATTGATTAACTGTGTTTCAAATATATTTTTCAATAATTTTATTGTTGAAATTTCTTTTTAATTTAAGTAAAATAATTAAGACATGTGTATTTCTTTTAATTTTGAATAGCGTCCTTTTAAACTTTAAAAAGTCTATACATCCACACAAATTGTTTTTGTCTTACTAATGTTTTGAACAAATTTGTATTTTGATTTTAAAGTTAGTTAAGATTATTTTAAAATTTAAAATTTAAAATTGCTTATTACTGGCTTTTTAATTAAAATTTATAAAAAAAAACTGATATTCACTAAAATAATTTTACTTTTAAATTCGATAATAGGTCAATTCACTAATATTTAACGTAACATAACATAACATAGTTAAATGGATTATTTAGAACACATAACACATAATTTGCTTTATAATGTGTTTGTAATATGGAGACAACGCATGCAGGTAAAGCATTCTTTTAACATAGGTGGTATTATAATATTATATTTTTTTTCTATATAATCATTGATACAGTAAAATTCATTTTTTATATTAGTTATTCTATTTTTAATAATTTGTAATTTACCTAGCCTAAATAAACTTGTATTTTGGTAGATGTGGTGGTCAACAAACATTGGTATAAAATAATATGATTTAATAAAAATGGCTAATAAACAATAATGAATCTTTAAGTGAATAGATTAGAGATGGCAAATAGGATTTTTAAAACGTCCTAATTTATGACATAATTCAAAAAAAAATTTTCAGCCGTGCCATAATTATTTTTTATTATTTTTTACTGAAAAATACAAATGAAAAATTAATGATTATAATGTAGTCGTTGTAAAATGTATATAATTAATATGTGCAATTGATTATTCAACTTATTGTATGTTACTTAAATCTATAAATCTAAAAAAATCAATAAATATATATGGACAAATGAAAGTTTTTCGAGTGCCATCGAAAATCTTAAACGTGGCAACATTGGCACACGTGCTACTTATTTCACTTATTTGTCATCTCTGGTATAGATATTAGATACTAACACTTACTCTTAGTTAATATTTTAGTTTTTGAAAAATGACAGCGTGAACAATTTGTTGCACATTTTATTTTTATATACTTTTTTATTATTGATGAATTAAACATTTTTAAGACTAAATATTAATTTTAATTCTTATTCTAATTTTTACTTGATTCAATAAAGTTTTATAATTATTCATCAACAAAATAATGTAATATCTATAAATATTTTTACTGACTCATAATAATAATGTCATGGATTGATAATTGAATAATATTAATGTTGGCATTAGTTAACTAGAAGTTATATTGCATTGTTATTTATTTAGTTTTATATAATATGTACTATAAATCAAAAGTAGAATTTTATAAAATTATCAATTATTAATCAGTTGAGTTTTTGTTTTATCATTAGTTAATTTACAAGGAACCTTTTGTACGTCCCATTAGTGTGACCTAAAATAAAATTTTTTTGTACAATTTCAAATTATCTTTATAAAATACTAACATTAATACTATAACATTTTAATGTTTAATTAACTGTAATTAATTTAATAATATTTAAATAAGATTAATTACTAATTACTGTTATTAAAAGTTCCAATAGTGTTTTAATTGAATCTGTTAAAAGGGGTCAACGTATCAAACTATTAAATAGTATTATAAGATGTCAGATTTAAAATATATTAATATATTATTAGCTGTTTGAGTTTTATTTAGAAATTGAAGTATAAAATAACGTTTTATCTTATTCAGGTTATAACCATTCATTATGACGAGAAAAATAAAAGAAGACTATACACTTAACTATAAATGGTTAGAAAATGATTTGTCAAAATCATCAAAGTTAACATCTGTAAGTAATTCTGATGACTATAGACGTATTTCACTTTATCCTACATTAGAAGATATTACCAATGGACCACCTGCATTGTGTGCAAATAAAATTGATCGCCCATATAAAAATTGTGATGAATACTTAAACAACTTTTTCCGTCTCATGCGAGAAGATTTTATTTCTATTATTAGAGATACTTTAAAATCTATAAATGCTAATAAAAGAGTGTCTGAACCTCAAATAGATAGGTTGTGGTACTACAGTAATGTTAAAATAATAAATAAAAAAACATCTGTAACAATGTATTTACAATTCGATACACCTAGTCGAGCTAAGACATTTAATTATGAAGATAGTAAAAGATTTAAAAATGGTGCTTTGTTGTTACTTTCAAAAGATTTATTTGCTACATTCAGCTTAGGAATTGTAACTGATACATTTAGGTTAAATAAAGGCATAGTTGGTGTTGATGTTGTTGATTTTGAAGAAGTAAATAAATGGAGCTGGATCGATTTATTAGAGCCCGATGTTTTTTATGAACCTTACAGATACGTTTTGGCAGTATTTCAAGACTTGTATGAATCAAATTTCCCAATGAAGAATTATATTGTTCATGGTATAAAAAAAATTTCTCATCCTAGTTATTTAATAGACAATTCTGTTTATACTATTAATGGGATCACGTTTGATATTCTTCAAAATGACCAATGGCCGTCGGCTGAAATATTTAACATGGATATTAATCAATATCAAGCATTTAAAGGGGCTTTGACTAAAGAATTTACAATGATTCAAGGACCACCTGGCACTGGTAAAACTTACATTGGATTAGAAATTGTGAAGGTTATTATTGAAAATATGTATAATACAAAGAAACTCAACCATCCTATTATGGTTGTTTGTATGACAAATCATGCCTTGGATCAATTTCTTGAGGGTATATGGAAAATAACAAGAAATATATCGAGATTTGGGCGTGGTACTAAAAGTGATATTTTAGTGAATTATATTCCAACGATGAGTGTTGCTCGCAAGGATGAATGTGCCAACATATATGTGGATGCCAAACGAGATGTAAAAGCTTCAATACAAAAGGAAAATGAGCATCTAATTAATATTAAAGAAATTGATCGCAACGAAGGTATAGTTGATTTGTCTTTACTTATGCAAGTGCTAAACAAAAATGGTTTTAATACATGGTTTAAAAATTCATATGATTTACTTGCATGGTTATTACATGATATTTCATCTGTAAACGGTATAAATCCTATAGACTTTATAAAAAAAGATGACCTACTTGCTACTCGATTATCAAAACTTAATAAAAATGAAGCTAATACAAAAGTCTATTTTATAACTTTGAAAAGTATAAAACTGTATTGTACCCAAGTTCAATGTCAACTAAAAGATATGAATCGTAATGTAAAAGATGACAATGTTTCTAAAAAGAAAGATTTAGAGAATGCATTAAAAATAATGAAAACCGTTGAGGATGATATAGTCAAACATTTAAAATTATTTAAATCTGGATCTTCTATGATTTATGAAACTCTGAATAACCGTGATTTATTAGGAAAGAGAGATCGTTGGTTATTGTATTATAATTGGGTTCGTTTGTATATAACAAATGAGTATAATAATATTGAAAATATAAAAGATACTACTCGTCAATGTAGACGAGATATGAACAAGTTTAAATCAATTGGATATTTGAAACCAGTTCAAAATAAGTATGTGATTGGTATGACAACAACAGCCGCTGCTAAAAATAGATATTTGCTTAAAAATCTTAAATGTCCAATTGGTAAGTATAATTTATATTTAATTATATTAATTGTATAAAAATATTTCTTATACGATAGAATAATTATATAATATAATGTATTCATTAGTTATAATTGAAGAAGCAGCAGAGGTTTTAGAACCTCACATTGTGGCATCATTGTCAGAATATTGTGAACATCTTATTCTCATTGGTAAGGCATTCAATTTATGCTAATAAAAATAGGATGTATTTTTTACATTTATAATATTTATATTGGATTCTATACACTTTAAGGACTATAATATAATAATTATTGTAGGAACTAAATTAGTGAAATTCTTAAGTTAACTTATATTGTAAGAAAATGATTGAATATCAAAGTTCCAAAAAGTATTATTCATTTTGTATTTTACTAGGTGATCATAAACAGCTGCGTCCTCAAACAGCTAATCATAATATAGGCAAAAAATATCGACTTGACATTTCATTGTTTGAACGTATGGTAAATAATAAAATTCCATCATATGTATTAGCAGAACAACATCGTATGCGACCAGAAATAGCAGGTTTAGTTGCACCAGTTATTTATCCACATTTAAGAAATCATGCATCTGTTATGAAACGACCTCATGTTAAAGGAGTTAGCATGAATGTATTCTGCATGACTCACAATGAGCACGAAGAAAAAGTATAATTTTTAAACGTAAATTTTAAAATAATATTTAATGTTTTGATTTTATTAGGATTATGAGTTATCCAGTTTCGTTAATCGAGCTGAAGCAACATATTTGGTTGCATTGGCAAATTATCTACTAAAACAAGGATATTATCCAGAAGATATTACTATTATGGCAATGTATAATGCTCAAGTTGTATACATTTCTAATGTAAAATAAAGCATATATATGTCATTACATTTTCTATTTTTAATATTATTATTTTGTTTTAGTTGATTAAATCACCGCCTTATGAACATTTGGCAGACATAAGAGTTTCTTCAGTAGATGGCTATCAAGGCGAAGAAAACGAAATTGTTTTATTATCATTGGTGCGTAGTAATAATAATTATAGTATTGGATTTTTGAAGACCAACAATAGAGTATGTGTTGCCTTATCTAGAGCTAGATTGGGATTTTATATTGCTGGTGATTTGAAATTACTTGCTAGAGCCAGTAAATTGTGGAGTAGTGTTAAAACATACCTAAGTAATTTGCATGCATTAGGTAAGAATTTATTTTATTTATACTTGGCCATTAAATTATTTATTAACTCAATAAAACAACCTAATCTTATAAGGCAATGAATTGTTGAATAAAAATAAATTGTACAATAATTATATTTATCTCAAATTGGATGTGTATTGAGTACAAAATTGTTTTTACTATAAAGTACCGGTTTTTACTATGTATTATATTCTAATAAATAGGTGATTATTATTTGTGTTTATAATATAGGCCCAAAATTATTGTTGAAGTGTCAAATTCATAACAAAATTATAGGAAGTGCATCAAATGATTTAGATTTCCAAATGCTTACTCTGTGTCAATTAAAATGTAATGTCAAACTTTCTTGTGGACATTTATGTCAGAGATTATGTCATGTTGAAGATAGTGACCATTTGACGGTTAAGTGTTTAAATATGTGTAATAGGTGAGAATTTCTTATTATTGAGTAATAAGAAAACATAAGCAGCATTCTTTTATATTGTGTTTAGGAAATGTCCTAGAAATCATAAATGTCGTAGAATGTGTTATGAAGACTGCTCATGTCAAGTTTCAATTAGCCAAATTAATGATTGTGGCCATATTATTCAAGGAAAGTGCTGTGATGTAGAAAATATTAAATGTGATTTTAAGGTTAATTTTTTTTTTTATTTAAAGAACATTTAACTATGAATTTATGAATTATCTTAATTTTTTATAATTTATGTTCTAGGTAAATAAAACATTAAGTTGTGGGCATACACTTGAGAAAAAATGCTTTGAACAATTGAATTGCAACCAAATATGTAAAAAACCCAATTCAAATTGTTTATTTAGACATTTATGCAAAAAACCATGTGGTGTAAATTGTGGTTCATGTGTACATTTGATTCCTATAATAATGAAATGTGGACATATTTCAGAATTCAGTTGTTCTCAAGAACCAGACACAGTAGAATGTTTAGAATGCAAGGTAAAATGAAAACAAGTACTATCATGATATGTTTATCTAGTTTTAGTCATAACTTATAAAGTCATTACCAATGAACAATTTAATGAAAAAATTGGTGCAATAAGCAAATTATTAACTTGTATGTTTTATGGAATATTGACTAGGTATCATTGATATACTTGATGATCATACATTTTGAATGTCAACAGTTAGTTTCAACCAACTACTAATTGTATTTTAATTAATAATTAAATATTATGTTCATGATTAGGGTTATTTGAAACCCGTTATGTTTACTAATAATGTAAACAGATTAGTGACGGAAAAATAAAAATTCAGGTATTAAGTTCCTATAAGAATATTTAAATAAGTAAGATTTTTGAAACATTTTGTTTCATGATTACTTTTTCTCAAGTATACTGGATAATTGTTATTAATTATTGACCAACACAATTTGTTTATCATTGACCAGTGTTTTTATTTAACTAAATATTATAATTCATTTAGTTTCTTAAACATATTATAAAAAAATTTTCTTTAAAAAAATATTAAAAGCAACCCTATCTAACACCCTTGTCCCCTATCTATAAATAAGTCACTGATGTTCAAGGCTATTCTATAAATCCGTACCTGCATATTTAAATTGTGTACATTTTTAAATTGTGTATTATCATCTTAAATTTTTGATGTACATTTTTGTTTTTGTTTTATTCAGGTGTATTAATATATATACAAGGTCAAACATAAATGTGATGTCAAATTGTCAACCTAATAGTTTTTAAGGAATGATATATTTTTTTTTATTAAGTAATTAAATTTTATAAAGATTTTATTGAAAGATTGTTATTTTTAATTTTATTTTATAACACTATAATATGTGTGTACTACACAAGTTTTGTAACTACTATTTTAACTCATAATACTTATATTAATGTTTTGTTGTTTTAATTTTAATAACAATGTTATTAATTTAAATAAAGATTTTGTCAATTATTACAAATTAAATAATAGTTGAATTTTTATTGTTAATTGTTATAACTTGAAAAGTAATAAAATACAGTAAGTTTATAGTAGAACAATAACTTATAACTCTTACATTTAAAACTATATTGTAAAATGCAAATGTAATAACCAGGGACTAGAATCATACTGAAAAGAACTGGTTTAGGACCTAGCACTTTTCCAAAACCATTATTTCAATATTTTAGAATTAGAATATCACCAGAACTTAACTGGAAATAATATATTTAGATAAAGATTTATTAAAATTAATTTTAGGTTCAATATAAATTCTTTATGTTAATTTTTTACTGTAATTACTACTAAAAAATAAGAATAAACATAGATATATTATTATTTCTAATTAATTTTTAAAAATTATCATTATTGTGCCTATAAAGTACTTATAGAGTGTAGACTTTAAGATTGTGTCACTCAAGCTTAATATCAAATATAAACAACCAATTATAAAATAGGTATTACCAACAAATATTAAATTATTAATATTATTATTAAGTAATTATAATGTTATCATTTTAAAGATTATTTTAAGGTAACCGAAAAAAATCATGAAGATTCCAGTCTCTGATTAGAACATTAGTGATTGTATACTATTAAAATTGGTTACCTATTAATTTACAACTAATTCCATAAAAAATCAAAGAAAATGCATTAAAAAATCCTTAATAAAGAATGTCTTAAAAGTTAAATATAATACGTTTACACATTTTATAGTTTATTTTTTATTTTTAATAATATTTAATTTGCTAACTTACTGCTGAATTGTTCTTCTATACAGTAACTCGTTATTGAGTAAGATGCTGTAATTATTTACGTGTTATAAACCATCATTGTGTACAATAAGAAACGAATCTGAGCAAAGCAATTTAATGTTTTAGTAACCAATGTTAATAAACAATTATTTTTATGCTAATACTAATGTTTTGTAGTATTATTTTGAAAAGTACAGTGAAGTTTTTACTTGTGACTCCCAAAAGCACAAACTAGATGCAATTTTTTACCAACATCTAGCGTAAAGTGGAAAATATAATTCTAAGTATTTTATTTTACTATAGTGTCTTCAGACAAAAAAAACCAGGTTAGATTTCATCACTTCGATAAAACCATAAAAAAAAAAAATGTTAAAACAAGGTATTTTTGAAAATCTTTTTTTTTTTTACAAGAATAAATATTATGTAAGTAAATTAATTTTACCATTAAATTCGTTAGCAGTGTTTATTTCAGGGGGGTTATACCCCCCCAGAGAAAAATTTATTACGATTGACTGGTTCAATATTCTATTATTATTTCATCATGCATTTTTTGAATGTATACCTACCGTAATAGTTTGTATTAATTTAATTAATTTTTAACGCTTGATCAATGTTTTTTTAACTATATTATTTTTTAAACAAATTTACCTGTGGGTGCCTGTCTTAACTTTTTTTTTTTATTATACTTACTAATAGTTCATTATAATTTTGTGTACAATTAAAATACATTTACGTGCGATTCCCAATTAATCTCTTATAATATTTGTTGTATTTATATATATTTCGGTAGGTATTTGAAATAGAATAAAGTTTTGGGCTTCTACGTTCTACTGGTTTATCAATATTACAATTTAATTTTATGATTAATTAATTTGTTTTCTTCTTAGAACGTGTATTCGACTGTCCAGCTGCAAATGTAGGTAAATACAATGTTTCTTATCAACTGTTCTTTCAGCAATTAAAAAACATCGAAGTACGCATACACAGTCACTATACGTATAGTATGTATAGGTACCTACTTACTAGCTGTACCACTAGTATACACACTCACTTATCACCCCATTTTATACCCGGTATTATAATATATAATATTAAGTACCTACGTTTTAATGTTTATTTTAACGTCCGAACGGCAGTGTTTAATTAACCTCGTTGTCTGATTTCAGTATACCTACCTACCAACGTTATTGCTCTCTATAAAGTAGAAGTTTAACGTATAGGGGCCCACGCCCCGCGCCCAAATAACACATAATTGCGCGCAAACATTATTTGCTATCCTTTGCTTGTGTAAGTTTCTATGCCCGACGTTCGTGCGCGAATTACTAATAAATTATTATGTACCCCTCAGAAACCGCGGATATTATTCACATTATGCATAATTAAATTGCCGAATGTTTCATGCGCGGCAACTACGGGAAACGAGGCGAGACTGACGACTTTATAATAATAATAATATCTATATAGAGCCATTACCCGCGGAAGACTCGAACAATAATTACAAAATTGGAAATTTAATATTACCGTAGGTAATAAAAGTCAAGTATGGAAAATCTATTATAGGTACACAAAAAATCAGCATGCAAAACATGCAAACTGTACATTAGTATATAGGTATATAGGTACTTTACCTTTATCTAGACTATACGGGTTCTGATGTTCAACTCTTCAAATATTAGTCGAGACTGTGTTTTTTTATACAAATTATTATTAGTCAGCTGTTAAAGGTATTGTATCCCTAACGAGAGCGAAGACGCCAAGTAATAATATTATATTAGCCATTAAGATTATAGGTTCAATGTGTCAAGTGACAATCTCCGGGTCTTATACCAACAGTTATCCGCAAATCGTGAGTAAATTTAACGTAGGTAACCGTTTTAACAAGAGTAGGTAATATATAAATACAAAAATATTCTATTTTCTATTGAATTTTCCTTGTCTTTAGGTTGTAAAATATACGGGAAAGTCGAAAGTTAATTGGTCAAAACTACTTAGGTATATTGATGTATAGTATATATTATATAACATAAGCGATTGAGTAAGGTTAGGTTAAGCATCATACTTATGTGAGAATAGACAACTGTCAACTCTTATAATAAATCAATTAGGTAACCTACTTATCTCATCGGGTAAACGTAAATTGCGCCCGACGAAGGGAAAAATTGTAAATTGCGCCCGGTATTTATTAGGTATAAATTTCTATGTAGTAAATTTCGCCCGGTATTTTTGAGGTAACCCGCGTTTTAGGTAAGTAAATGTAAGTTAATTTTAATTATAAACTGTTTGTGCAGGTATTAATAAATGCCATTTTGAAATTTGATTATTGGTTCTATAATTTAAACATAAAATTGTTCGTAGGACTGCAACTTATAGCGGCTTGGGAGTGAGATAAGTACTAAATATTTGTTAAGCTATCACCATTGATTTTAGAATAAAGTAATTATATATATATATAAAATATATTTAGTAAAAGTTAAGAACAATTTTTTTAAATGATGAAAAAAATTAACTAATCGACTAAGATCGACTTTGATATCAGTTGATTATGTGTCATCTTTGATATGAATTTATTTTTATAATGTTAAAAATTGTGCACTTTAAATAATGACTATGTTTAATACTTTAATGTATTAGAAATACATGGTCAAAATATACAAAAAATTTGTATAGTATAACAGTATATTCAAATAAAATTTAAATTTGTTGATTGTGAAATGTGCAATAAAAAATCAAAATTACACAGAATTCAAGTTCCAAGACATTGCATTCTAACGAATATACCTATATCCATCGTGCCGATTATTTAGTCATGTTCGTAGTTCGTGTCTAATCCTGTACAATAGCATAATAATTTTCCTATGAAAACTATTGAAAAAAAGCACGTATTTTATATTTTATTGGTAACTTAAAAATTATAATAAAATATGAATCAATATCATAAATATAAAGTAATCCCCAAATCTTTATGCCTGATTAATAAGTAATTTAGATTGTGACAGACTGCGTATGTGTACAGTGCAACGCATATTTTTTATGGCTATTTGTATTAGATTAAATTTATTGATTTATGACTATGGTAATATTCATATTTGACATTATATGGAACTATGGAAGGACTGAGGAGCAAGAAAATGTAAGCCAGCACTGTACAAAGCTGGCTGGCCGACTCTTCTCGTTAAGTCGTAACGAAATCTTTTGCAACACTTCATAAAGATCGTATAATGTTATACAATTTATACACATTAAATTCATATTAACTATAGAAACATTGTAATACTTATTCTAAAATCTAAATATTTATTATATTTTTCGAAAAAAAATTACTATTTACTGCAGCACAATATTATAATGTGGATAGTGGACACATGAGATCTTTATTAGTCGCATAGAGTGCGCTACTAGTCTCGTAATTTTGTAAAATGAACAAAATATTATTATTAACTTTGTTAGGTGCACATCACGATGTAGAGAAGAGAACCTCAGCTTCCCTACAGTGTGCAGGTGCATATAATATTCATCGGTGTAGATAAATTATGTGTTCATATTACACCGAAACATAAAATTAATAAATTTAAAATAATATATACTATTCGATTAGATAGGTCAAGTGATATTACAATAGAAAATATTTTATTTTAATTAATATTTTTTATAATTCGCCAAATTATGTTTTGGTTTCTTCTTTGGAACAAATAATTTCCGACGAGAATTTTGACCATAATGCCAATCTTTACCCATTTTTGAAAAAATATTACACAAAATGATTGAAGAAACAAAGACTGAATGAATGAACAGCGAAATACAAAATTAATAATTGAATAATCGACGACTTTCAGAGTTACTATTATTTCCATGAACATTTCTATATCTGTTCCTTATCGATCATTAGGCTAATGACCATGATATTAGACATAGATAATATATATATCTATGGATATTAGATCGTCTACGATTCTAAGAACAGTCTCACTCAAGCACGCGCATGCACAGGTCACCAAATTAAGTTTTTGACATTTTTCCGTTTTTAAAATCGGTACAAAATAGCTATAAGAGAAAGATTTTTTTAGTTACTTCCTATGATCTGATTTACATTTTGAAAATAGATCTGTATTCGGGAAGTTTTTTACTAGGTTATGTAGGAAAAATAATTGATGTTTTTAAACTGAATGTATGTGTATTGTGTATAAAATAAAAATACTTTTATAATTTTTGAAAAAGTTAACATATTTTTTTAAGTCTTATTGAATAAAAAAATCGAAAATCTGTTTCCTACATAACCTAGAAAAGAGGATGATAAATTCATACGTATTTTTAAAACAATAATCGGACATCAGGAAGTACATAAACTAATCTTCCGCTTATTGGTCTAAAGCTGCGAAAAATACGGAGTGCTCCAATCCCCTTATTATTAAGGTTATGAATTTATGATACATTATAATGTTTTCTGTACCTTTCCTAAATTGATTAGAAATAAATTCCTACCCCGTGTAGGTATATTGATCAGATTTTTGACATCATTTATACCAGTGATATAACCTATAACCACGGTCTTGGTGTAACCTGGCAACTGGTAGTTAATTAGGTATTTAAACTTTTTCTATTCTGGTATATACCGTGTTAGTGAGTGACAGATTAATGTATAATGATGAAATTATTTTTATGTTAATCATACTAAACAAGACACTTATATTTGTTATACCGAGTACAATTTGTACTTATGTATATTATGTTGAAATAAAATATTAATTCAAGTAATACATTTTAAGTAATTTACCGATCACCTGGTAGCAATGCACGGAGCAAGCGATGAAACGAGATGATAGTTCGTCACTCGTCGTATATTATGCAGCAGGCTGAAGAATTATATACATTTTGTTGTAAGTAATCAAAATCAATTATACTTTATTTTACCGTTTTATCGACAGCAGAGGAGACTGTTTTAACAATACCACTCCTCTGCTGCCAAAACATAATATATACTTAAATGAAGGGATCCCGTGATAATACAGTACAAATGTAAGATGACATATGCGTCTAGGATATTATAACGATAGAGTGGCGCAACCAGGGGGGGTTAAGGGGTTATACCCACCCCCCGAAATTTTTTTCAAGTTGCACCACTGTAATGATATAATATTTTAAATACTACTTACAGTGGGTATTTAAACATGATCGTAGAATAGAAAATATAACAATATCATGATAGGTATTTTTATTACATTTATATTATTTAAACGTTTGTAAGTTCATACATACCTGTCAATTTTAACTTTTGTTTTCGTGGCCAAGATTTGAAATTGTATTACAAGATTCCTTGTAAGTTGTTGTTATTGAAGTTAAAAAAAATAAATAAAAGTTGACCGTAATTATACATATTATTATATTTTTCTGAGCTTATGTAGTTTTAATTTTGATAAAATTAGATGTTCGTGAGAAAAATAACTATTTCTTATCAAACAATTTCCTTGTTTTTGTGTGACTCAAAAACGAATAACCGTTTTAATACTATAGAAATTTCCATCAACTGTTTATGGTAGAATTTTCTATACACGGTATTGTTTTCAGAATATTTTTGTTCTTTTTTGTGCTATTTATAAGTATTTGGGAATTTTTTTTAAAGTTTTCTACTATAATTAGTGAAAACAGTATTTCCGATCGGCGAAAAGGCAAGGTTCGGATTTATAAGTACTAACTAATAATTTATACTGGGACCAAAAATTCTAAACAATACATAGGTACACATAGTTAGTTTTTTTTTTTTTTACACGACATAATATCATCTCGCGAATGGATTTGGTGATCATTATTAAATCGAACGAGAACGGATACAATAGGTTACTGGGGGCCTGGGGGATTGTTGTGTTGCGTATCATGGCACGTGATGTATATCGGATGAACTCAGACTCACGTGTGCGCGTGTGTCTAGAGCGAGAGAAAGGCCGGGCGCGATAACAAGTTTTGCGTATAGCGGCAGCGGCGGTGGCAGTACAGCTTTTGGTATTCCGGCTGCGGCTCGGGCGTCAGACGTGACGGGTCATCTTCTCTCACGACGATGGGAAGTATAGAGAGTACGTCGAAATTGGATAAAGAATACCCCGTGACTGTAACATTGTGTGAAAAAAGAAGAGAAAAAAAATACGATATATAAACCTGCGCCCGGGTGTGTGTGTGTGTGTGTGTGTGTGTGCGGTGTATGAGATTGAGATAACCATATAGTCGTGCGTACAGTCATCATATATACAATATACATACGGTCACCGGGTCACCATGGCTACGACGGAGCGACCTTTATTTGTCGTCTTACTATATTGTGCGAGAAAGTCCTTTTGCTCTTGAGTGTGATCGAGCATTTCAAAAGATAAATTAAAAATATCTGTTTACCGCATTACGCTGCTGCAGGCTACTGCTGCATGCAGCCGCACCCGTCTGCCGACTTTCAATAAAAAACATACTTCTCGTATCATTGTCGCGCTATGTATCCAGTGCCGGATTTACCGTTTTGAGGAGGTGGTGCATATTGCGCTGCAGGTGACATAAACTTTGAGATTTTTTCTTTTACATGGCTTTTGATTTAGGCCCTAGATTTTATTTTAATTGAGTATGGCTATATGAAATAAAAACAAAAATTCACGTTCAGATTTTATGTTTTTATCGTCTTGTTTTATATTCTATAACAGTTTTATCTATGCCAATAATTTAATAACATAATAAACACGAACTACAATTGCAGAGTAGTTATGATTTTTAAATATTTTTAATACCTACATTTAAAATAGGTGTGTTGCATTCTCTTAACATTGTTATCTTATTGTTTTTTTCATTTTAATTAATACAAAGAATACAATCAATACAATCTTAATTTTAATAGGTACCTATACATTTTACTATTTTATATGTAACCTAATCTAGGGCTTGGATTTTAAAGCATTTACTTCTTTTTTTTTATAAATGAGATAGAAATCTAATTTTTATATATAAATTCGTTTCACGTCATTCTGATTTTAAATAAACCAATTTATTTTTGATTTTTTATTGTTTTTTTTTTTAAAATTATTCCAGCTGTATATGTTTATTATGCTCTTGTCACACACACAAAAAAAGAATAATTTATAAGAAATGTAAAACCCAAAATGCGGACTAAATGGTTATATTGGATTCTTATTGTTTTCGTTATCGGCTTGTTTATTAAACGTACCTATTAAACGAATAGATTATTGATCTACATATTAGCTTGTTGTAGTACCTATATGGTCAGTATGCCAATAGGCAATAACATCGATATCGGTCATTTCATAATTTAAGATTTAGTGTTTTAATTTGAAATCTCTTGTATGAAGTATGTACCGATCAATTCAGTTGATGTAGAGAGTAGTTTTCTATATATAAAAATATTCTGTCGAACAATATAGAGTCAGTTTCACTTTTGCAAATTTAGAGAAGTACGTGGTAATTAATCCTTTTTTAAATTTAAATTAATTTCTCAAATTTTTTATTCATTTTTATAATTAGTTCATGTTAATTTTTGGTCATGCTTTTTTTTTAAAATAATTATGCTTCTTTTTTGCTTTTTTAAAACAATCGAGTTCTTTTTTAGTTGCTTATTATGCTTTAAAATTCGAGCCCTAATTATAACAATAAGCCATGTATGTGAATGACACACCCATTGGTGGATTACGCATTTTTCGTTACGGGGCAGCCCCCCCCCCCCACTCAACCACTCTGTATAAAATATTTCTACTTTAACTGGACGGATTCCTAAACTTTTGACTGAAGTTGTGACTTATATGGATACTTTTTTTAAAAATTATTTTTCAAAAAATTACTGTCAGTAACTCCTTTAATGAACTATAGAAATATTATAAATTTATAAATTTATACATTCACACACATTTTATTATATAACCTTAAAACTAGATGCATTTTTTTCTGGCTTTCTTAGAAGTAAACTTGTCAATAATTTCATCAAATTCGATGGAGTAATCATTAAGTAACTATCTTAAGTAGTTTTTTATGCATTTGAATGCAGAAAATGACCTTTTTGCAGAACAGTTACTTGCTAGAATACTTAAGAACATCCGGGTTCAGGGTTGTAATTTTTATATAAGAAAAAGCCTCATGAATTTTATTTTCATTAATAAATAGTTGCATTTTAAGTACAGTCATTGGTTCAATTTTTGATGTTTATATTAAATAGCCTTTACAACATTCATTTGCAAATTAATTAAGTAGGTAATTTTATACTTTTTATGTGGTAGATTAGTGGAATTGGTCAGTTCAAGAAAATTATTCAAACTAGCTGTCCCAGGTTGCCTCGTGTGTAGATCCGTCACTAGGCTTATCGATATTTAGTGGAAGATTTATTAATATTATATGACTGACACTTGTCTTATACCTATTTGGTGGTTTTAGTTATTCTTTTAAAATAAACCATAAAAGGTTACTAATATTTGTTGATAAATAATCCATAATCTGAATATTATCAAGTTAGTTGATAGCCCATCGTTCTATTAGGTGTACGGATAAGTGAGATGATTAATTTATAATGAACATAAATATAGGAAACAAACAATGAAAATTGAAAAACAGGGAGTAAGTAGGTAACCGCTTTGCTATACAATAGATGTCGAGCGTATCTCGCCTTTGTGAAGTAAGTTACTGTAATGTATGTGTCGAATTAGTTTTATGTGTTAATGGTTTGTACAAGGTGGTGTTTAGGGGAATATGATAGCGCCCTTTAACTCGTATTATACATATATTATTTCGTAATTTATTAAGTATGATAATATTGATTTTTAATAATATAATAATATTATTCTCATACATATTATTTATTATGTATTGATTAACCAATCGTAATTATTAGATATTTTTGTTTCTGTAACTTTAATTATATTTTAATTTATATAATATATGTATATACATACCCATTACCCATGTAATAATATATAATATATTATGTATATGTTATAGTTAATACATGAAATTCTGTAATTCTATAAAATAACTGGTTCTTTTATAGAATTATGGGTACTTTCAGTTAATGTATTGAATGATTCCATAATACATATTTCAACTAGTTATTCCACATACTTACCTACTAGATATTTTATAAACTAACAATAACGGTTTAGTTAATGTATTTAAAACTATTTTTGAATTTTTGATTCTATGTACAAAATATAAATATTCATTTTGAAAAAGTAAATTCTGATTTGTACAACGTCAATTTATTGGAAGTATTTAATTATTATTATAATTTTTATTTACAGTTATTAAATTATTGATATTTTTACAAACTACAATTTATTTATTTGTATACGGTATTTTTGGGTGGCATTTAGAGTTACAAAGTAGGTACCTTTTTTAACATAATATGCACTGTTTTGTGGTGCACTTTTGTTGACATGTGCATTTGAAAAATCTTTGACCATTATACCTAGTGATTGAGATTCGGATGCCTTTCGAAGACAAATATTTCCATCTGGGACGTCACTAAGCGTACCTAATAAACTTTTCTGTACATAAACTAAATTGTGAGTTGTGACCTTAAGTAAAAAAACTAGTAAAACCGTGTAATTTATATGATAATGAGCATATTTAAGAATTTTATAGAATAACTAGTTATTTAATAAAATAACATATTACATACATCACCACTAACATAAATAATAAATATATTTTAGTAACACCCGTCATCTTATTTAAAAATGTTAGATACAATACTGTTATAATATGTGTGAATGTATATAAATTGTCATCTAAATTTTAATCTTAACTAAATAATTACCTGTAGTGTGTATAAATATAAAATATTTTCTCAGTACTCACTATAAATATCTCACTACCACAAAATTTTAGCTGTACCATATTATTGCCTCACTATTACCCTTTCGTGCTAATACTTATTTAAGATTCAGGGCTGGCCGGGCTTGGAATAGATTTTGCATATCAGTTAAAATCAGTAATTATTATGAAATCATTAAGATGCATAACCAGTTTTTGTTACTGCAGTATGAACAGAAATTTATAAAAAAAACTCAACGACTGCCGCGCTAGTTTATATGTGTATTATATATTATATAATATGTTTTGTATAATATGATATATTGACGATTTGATTGACTTCTCTAAACTGCAGAAAATGTTAAATAGTAAAAATCATAATACGATTTGTAGTTTCATGTTGTATATCGCACGTGTCAGGAATTTTATTAAAATGTATGCATATAAATAAATAAAAAGCTTCTCCTATGCCTTTAAAAATAAAATATTAATAATAATTCTTTGTTTTGTTATTTTTTATACAAGAAACTGATGATTTGTTATTTTTAAAACAATAAATGAGTAGGTTACATCAAGTACATATAATTTACAGCACATGATTAATTCGTAGAGAAAATTGTTCGTTAACAACACCTCAGAATATTTTTTATTTATTTATTTTTTATTATTAATTAATTCAATAAACAAAATAATCTCTCAGTGTCTTATAACATTCATATAATATGGTAATGATAAGCCAAAATTTGAAACATGCTTCAGAAAAATTACTGGAACTACATTCATTATGTAATGTCCTAAACTTTTCAGTTTGTAACTCACCACACTATAGTATCACTACAAACAAATGAAATCTGTGTTCTCATGATAACCTTTTTAATATCCCGTAAGTCATTTATAATCACTCTAAATAGAGAAAATAATGAATCATATCCAAGTGTAGACTTAAAAAAATAAAAGATGAGAACATTAAAATTTAGATTGTTGCAGTTCATTTTTTTTACGTGTAAATATTATTATTACTATTAATATTATAGCTTAATATTTGTTGATAAACTACCCGTAATTTTAATAATATTAAGTTGATTGGAAGTTAGTTAATTGCAGTTTTTTAACTCAAAAACTAAAATTAATAGAAAAAATTAAAAAGTATATATATAAATAAGACAAATAAGATCCATATATTATATTGAAAATTCCAATACAAATATTCAGTAAAAATTAAATCTCTACATAATTTTATTTTTGAATTAAAATAAGTTAACAAAATCTGAAATTTTGTGTGAAAATTGTTGCTTTTCTTTAAATTTTTTGATTCCGTGAAGTGTATTTTTATACGTCTATATCAATGCACATTGATAAAATGCTCCGTTATTCAACTTAAAAGGGGTTTTTGATAAAAAAAATTGGATCAAGTTTGTATTCTAGAGAGGTCAAAATTAAGAATTCTTAATACTATTCTTATAATCAGCAGAACAAAAACATTAAAGAAAAATTGGAATTTTACTCAAACCCAATTTTCCATAAAATCGATATTGTTTTTTGGTAGGTATAACACAATTTATCATTGGTACGTTCTGTTTTAGAGCTTGATTTGTGGGTTTAGAACTTTTGAGAATTTGGTGTAATTAAAAAAATTGATAAAGTTTAAAGAATTTTTATAAGAATGATGGCTGTTAAATTAAATATATTTAGTTTACCCATTTGTGATATTAGGTTAAAATAAATTAAATTTTCTCTTCTACGTACAATGCGTAATTATATCGATTCTTTATTTTTATAAAATTAATTACTAAATAGACCTATTAATTGCCATGGGATTTTAAGTGATATCGATTTTAAGGTTTCCTCTATCACGCTATACACCAAGTTCATCTATTTTCTATCACATTTAGCAAAATCGTAATTTTGTTTTAAATAGCCCTACCAATAGAATATTTTAATAATCAACATTTATTTAATTTATTTTTGATAATAACTTAAAGTTTAATAATTTTTTAATTCTATTTGTGTATAATATTCTATAGTAATATGTACCGTACTTTCAGCTTACGCGGGCATTACCTTAAATAATATAAATAATGAATAAAGAACTAACCGTGCATTTCCAGTTTAAAATAAGTTATTTATAATTTAATAAGAAATATTTACTTTAATATTTTGGTTTTAATTTTTAGATATTAATAATAAGATCTGATAATAATATTTTTAATTAAAAATTAATTTAAAAACGTTCAATTTTAAAGTAAATGCATAGCGATGAAATTGATCGTTTATTAATATTTAAAATTCATATAAAATACCTAATTTTAGAAAAGATAATAATATAAAATATTTGGAAATATAACCTTTTTCAAATACTGTTTGACATTTTTTTTTTAAAGTCATTATGTTAAGAAAGTTCTTCATTTATGCATCTTGTATTTCCTTTTGGGAATCCGAGTAATTTAAAAAGGGATACTAAACTTATCGAAGAAGAAATTGTTCTATTCACTTATTGAGGTCGAAAATTATAGGAAACAATAATAGTAGTAATAGTAAGTCCTCTTAACTCGATTCCTGCGAGTGGATAAGAAATATGTTTCATATATGTACTTGTTAATAAATATAATTTTTTTTAAAGATTTTCTTCGTAATTTAAACAATACATACTCATTTTATTTTATTTCTATACTTGAGACAAATTGAAATCTGCTTTTTTTCTTATAAGTGTCTCATTATTATACTATTGTAAAGATTAATGTATAAACTTAACATAATAATGTATAATAATATTATATTATTGTATTATAAATATTATTAAAGTAATAATAACTAATAAATCTTCAAAGTATTAATATTTTTAGTAATAAATATTGGCATATTGATAACTATAAATGAAAGAATTTTAATCTTTTTTTTGTAATTGAAAATAAATGTATTAATAAATAGCATCCATAGGTCCCTAATACATGTAACTATAGTAATATAGGTAGTAACTAATAGTATTGCGTTTTAAATTTTATAATTTAAGCCTCAAGATAACATGTTTATTTAAGCGTAAAAAAGAAATAACATACAATGTTCAGCGTCTATCGAGCTGCCAATTCTAGGGAATAAATTTTTCCAAATTAAATTTTAATTTTAATGAGTTTGATAAGGATTCGATAAATAAAAATACTTTTGCATTATTAACAAATGACTGAATATTTATTGAGTTGTCAAATAAATCATTAACGATTCTTATTGTAAGTTTAGGTGTACCGCAATCCGCAAGGTTCTCATTTAGGTTCTCCGTAATTAATTAATTAATTAATTATTTACCTGATATCTATATAGGTATATATTATATTCTTACATGTAGCGTCAGAATATTACTTAACATTACAATGAATAACATGGAGCGTTAACGGAAACCTTATGATACACCTATAATAAATCGAAGTGTGAAAAATTGAATAAGAGTTTTAAAAATAATTTGTTGTATATTTATTTGGGAGGGGGGAGGGGAGTTGCTAGAAATCATTTTTTTTCTTAACTCCATAAAAATGATTAAATGCAGATTTTTAGTGAAATCTACAATTTTATAATTTTATATTTTACAAAATGAGTTAAATAATCTTTTTCTTTTGGTCACATTATAACTAATATTAGTTATTGAATAATTTTACATACAGTTGCATACGTTACATGTAAATAATTTCTGTTATTACTTATTATAATATTATACTGATTGAATACAATTTATAATGTAATTAATATCATAATTTATATTTACTTTGTAAATATCCACCCAGTCACTATATTTAATATTATTAATTTATGTTGTTAATGTTTGGATTATTTGCTAATTAAACATAATATATTCTATTGTCATATCAAAATGAAAATCGACCATAGTAGGTATTGAAAAATGCATGGTTCTAAGAGTAAAAAGTATAACTTTATCATGTGGCACTATCAGTAATTTAAATTGTATAAGTGAGTTTCAATTCTGAGGCTTGGAACATTATTTATGTTTAATTAAAAACCAAAAGTATAGTTTATTAATTGTTTGTCGAATTCCAGAATATAATACGACGGAGCTGCCAATATCATTTTTAAATAATCCGTTTTGTTAGAAAATTCTAATAAAATCAAATTACAATTGTTAATCATATTATATAAATTCGAACCGGAACATTTCATATCATTTAATTGACCTGGCTTGGAATTCTCCTAGTGGACGATGCTGTTTTACAGAGATTTTGACGGGTAGAAAGGGCGGGACGACAACGAGTAGACGATTAAATAGGAAATGGGGTGTTTTGGGGAAACATAAATCGCGCATTTGGTTTGTGACAAACGGCTGTTGTAAATGCAGCGATATATATAGGTACCCTCTCCGAAGACCATTTACTAATGCTAATTGATAGCGTCGGATTACACCTGATCGATTGAAAGCCATTTTGACAGATAGGAAGTTGAAGATTTGTGGATCTATTATGCCGGTTGATCTGCACCACCCTAATATATTTGCTTATGTATCTAATCGTATGTGATGTAACAATGTGAGTTGTTACAAGTTGTAGTCATTTAGATAGGATTCTTGTAACTATCATGTACAGTCTTAAAACAATCGCCCAATATGTTGTGTGTATGAAACATTGTAGTAGGTTGCCAGTTCAGCAGATATACTATGTGTTTTATATTATTTGTCATGATATCAAATAATTAACAATAATATTGGGACCTAATCTAACTGTATCAATTAATGCATATTTTTGTTTTAGTTAATACTAAGAAATAAGTAATAAGTCTTATTAAAATATGATATCAGTTAATTTTCAATATATTTCCATTTAGAGTTTATTAATTATTATCATTGGATCTACTTAATGATTACTTCTTATAAACTAAAACAAAATAAAATCCAAGTGATTTTGTTTGTTTACAATTTTCTGGTAATTTAAAAGATATCCTGTTAAAGTAAAATGTTGTTTAATTTGTAATCTATAATTATGAAAAATTCTTAATAATAGTATTTGACTGTTATTAACTATAAAAACAGGAAAAAAGAACATTATTTATAATTAAATTCAGATTAGGAAAGGTTTTTTAATTTTATAAAATACTATTTCAAAATATTGCTATTTTGATCGTATTATGTTTTATAAGTACGTTTCAGAAATCTCTAAAGATGAAAAAGTTACATTTATGTTATTTTAGATAACTGATCTACTCTTTAAAGTATTTAGAAAAATAAAATATGTTATACGAATTACAGAAATATAGTTCTTCAACTGTGAAGTTTTTTGTACAAGATTCAAATTATTTTCATTTTTATTCGTTTATTGATAAAAAGAAACCATATTAAATTGATTTTCTGATTGACTTTATGAACAAATGATTTATTTTAATTAAGTATAATATTACCTGTATGAAATTATGTTCATTATATTGGATGATTTTTCATGAATGCTTATCTCTCGTCCATATGTTTTCCATTAATAATGAATATTTCAAATACTGGTTTTGAGAATTTTTAAGTGTACCATATTTTTAAATACTTTGATTTTCTATATATTTAAATGTCTTTTGGTGATAAAAACTGCTTTCTTTTTATTGAAAACTTAATTTTTTTATAAATTGTTAAATAGATAGTTGATTTATTTGAAAATTTTGATGTACCTAAATTAAAATTTGAACGAGTAATTATTGAGTTATTAAAATGTATGGATTATAAGAATAGTAAAATTTTAATAGATTTATGTTTATAAAAAAAATAATTATAGTTTTCATATCTTCAAAACCAAACTTATGATCCTAGGACACAATACATAAAATTAACTACAGTTAAAACTACTCTTTAGAAGAATCAACATTATCAATAAAGTCATTTGTTTAAAAATGTTTAAAAGAAAAAGTTGGTAGTTTAGTACCTGATTAAATAAAAGTTATTATCGTTTAAAGATACCTAATATAAACAGTCTAAGTAATTTAAAATTTGGTATTTCAGCAATACTTTCAAATTCTAAGAATCAAAATTAAAAAAATAGGGTTGAGCATGCTTGATGAACCATTGTGTATAAATATTTTAGGTTTATGGTCTTATAGTTTTAGTTATTTATTGCATTAGTGCGTTGATTTATTGTATTTTAAGTATTTCATACAACCCATATATTTATAAACTTTTCCATATCATAAATACTTAAGTTTCAAAATTTTTATTTTATACGATTATGTAACAGCTAGTACATATTATATTGACTTTAATTATTGTGTCATATATTTGCCTTGTAAGTTGTATTTAATACAAATAGTTTAATAAAATTGTAACCATAATTTTATAGTAACGTATATAATATATTACATCGCGTATATTACAGTTATAACTTATAATAGAAAGAATTATTGTAATGTATGTTTTTATTTCGATCAACTTTACAACTGAAATACTTCGCTGAAACTGCAATTTGAGTATTTCTTTGCTTTTTTGTCTTTTAAAAAAGTTTATATTCAAGATACATTTTTTGAACAATTTGTCCTCACAGAAAACAATACATCATTATATTATAGATTATTAAAAATTTTGATTTTAAGTAATATGTAATAGTATAATGTTATATTTTAATTTATTAGAGTGTATATTGAATGTTCTTGTAGAAAGAGAGTTCATTTTGGATCGAGAGATGAGTGGTTAACAGCGGAAAACCTTTTTTACTATATATTAACTTTTTATTTATTTTTTGGTTCAAAAACTGATATACAGAACATTTAAAATGAATCATGGAAAAAGTTTGTGTAAAATATCTACGAGACTATAGTTTACGTTTATATATTATATATTGTTTACTGGTCGAAACGAAAATTCACAAACCCACATTGCTAAAAATCCAGCGAATAGTAAATCATAAAAAATCAGGAATGATATAAAAACTAGACTTTTTGTTCAAAATTCTTCTAGGAAATCAATATTTTTTAATCTTTTTCATTGATATGTTTGATTGAAATCGTCAAATTTCCCAGACAATAAAACATACCTCAAGTAGGTAATTTGTTTTAATAGTTTATATTCTGAGTATAGCTGGTTTAAAACTATGATTTCTTTTGGCGCAGTTTGGTTTTATAAACTCTTAAGACTAAAAATGATAATGATACCTAATTAATTATTTAATATTATGTTATACTTTGAGACGAATAATATAAACTAATTTAACATAATTTAAAATACAACGCAATGGACCAGTATAAATATATATTTTATTCGACAATATTAAATGTCAAAATGAGTATAGATTTATTTACATAATTATATGTTGTTTTAGACAATCTAAAAATATTTTTACCAGTGCAGACTATTAATTCCTCTATAATTATTGTCTAATCAATGTTGATGTTATTTTAATATTCATTTATAAAATCTGATATCGATATAAACCGATTATAGAATCGAGTTGGTGTGTAATTAATGTGTAGTTTTAGAAATGTATGTATTTTTCTTTTTTGTGAAAAATATATAAATTAATTTTAGTTTATACAAATTAAGTTATATTATAAAATATAAATAAAAATTGTTTTATTTGTAGTTTAAAATTTGAGAGGAAATATTTATTTTAAATTATTAATATTAATAGCAGGTAAATACAACAAATATATTATTATGATGTATTTTATTTGCTAATAAAATCAAAAATGTGATTATTATAGTCGTTATTAGTAACATAAAGAACTGTAGAATTTCAATTTATTCACTGTTTTGTGATCTGAAATTAATTTCTCTTTTATTAATAATAATATCGTCATTGCCTTTTGCTACTGTCTTTGTTTGACTTGACGGAATCTGAAATTCCAAAGTATTATCATTTCACCACAAAGTTTTAATAAACCTTCAAAAGCGTCACTAGACTAAGAAAAGACACGGTGGGTATAAATGCGGCAGTTCTTTCGATGGCGGTAGATGAATAACTTTCTACATTATATATATATTATATAGTGTATTATAGGTCGGTGAAAAAAATCGGCGATAAGAATCTTTTGATTTTAATTAATACTCACTGATCCCTTTTATTTATTTCTGATATATATAAATATAGAATAGAGAGCGTACCGCCGAGGGCATGGAAAGGCAAAAAGTGGGTTACACGTAAAACTGGTGATAGGATCCACGATCCTTTGGAGATCCGGTGACCGGAACAAATCCTTTTGTCTGCAGTGTTCGTTCTATCAGGATAGACGCAAAGAACACACCTACTTGCCCATTCTATTTTCAATCCACTTGCATCAACAAGCTCGGACCCATCCAAATATTATTTATTATGGTAATCCAAACCCGGAGCTATAATTTCAGGACGGCGGGAGCACCACTAATCGGGGATTACATATTTCCCAACGGTCAAACTATATGTGTAGCAAAGATGAACACTTAAGAGACATTTTACTTAAACATTGAAACAAAACTAACGCGAAGAGTATAAAAGGTTAGGTCCTTTAATCCTTTAATAATTTTCATCAATAGTTATCTTGTTTAATGTCCATTGAAAACTGTCAAGTCGATTGTCAGAAAAGTATTAAAAAAATAATTTATAAAATATTATTTAATATTATGCTAAAATAATATTATTTAATGGTCAATTGATACATTTTTGTACACACTTGAAAAAAATTATAATTAATAAACACTATAATGTTTTTAGGTAGTTGAATACAATGTAGACGATAATTATAGGAATAATACGAAGTTGATATTATGTAAGTAAATTTTGAATTTTTTATGAAAAATAATAAATATCTATTACTTCTTTTTTTATATTTTATTATTTTTTAGTAACAATATTGTTTCAGTCAAATAATAAAGCTGAATAGTGCTTAATAAATTTGTTGATGGCATACCAGTATTCTATACTCTGTGTTAAAAATTTAAAATTAGAATTTATAAGCCTCACTACTGGTGTAAAACTATTTTAAAGGATATCCTTGTAGAAATAGGCGTAGTCATTTGTATATTATGTAGGGTGTGGCTTAGTACCCTAATCTTCAAAATATTGGTCGACATCAATATTGTGAATTAATTTTTTTAGGATATTTTTGATTAAAAAACGAAGAGTTTAATCCCTCCCTTACCATTTTTTATCTAGTCACAGATAGAGTTCGTAAGATTACATTTTTTTAAAAATATTTAAATTAAGTTCATAATAAAATAATTTTTCAAATACACACATTTTATTATGAGTTGGTAATTATATTTAAAACAGACGGATTTAAATCAGTATTGTCTTGACCAAGACACCATATTTTATGGGAAGTAGGAACGGCTGTTCTTTCATTATGATTTATATAAAAAAAATTATGTAGTACTTTTACAATACTCATAGGTACATTCAACATTTAAATAATTTTCAATCATTGTTGTGTAATTTATAAATTATGCTAGTTTTCAAAAACATTGTAATCCGTTATTCTTATGTTTTGTATTAAATTGATTAAGAATGTGTTAAATAAAATCTGCCAGAAGTTGCGACAATGATGTGGACTAAATATTGCAAACTATAGCGAAGGTTATGTTGTGACTTATTGTGACACATGTATGAGAAATATATTACCATCATACTTACATAACCTGTTTGAAGACTAATTTTTAATATGTTATACTTTTTAATAATTTTATTGTTATTTACTTTAAGATTATATTTTAGACTTATGATCGTAATTACGCCACCGTCGAAACTCATGGCTCGTGGTTTTTAAAAAATTGTGGACGATTTAATTTATTCTTAGTATTAATTCAATAACAACATTCGTGTAATGTGTAATTTAACAACCTCAAAATCAACTGTGTTATTTCTTGCAAGAATTAAACCAACATTAATATTTGTCTGATTTTAAAGTATTAACTTTTAATATTTATTTGGTTTCAAAATTTCCACAATACTGTTATTTTAATCATGTAAATTTTTAAAACGTATTTGATTGATTTAAAAATTCAAACTGAGTACAAAATCCGAGTGGGTTTTTTTAAACAATTACCGCAACAATAGTGAACTTTTGTTAATATCAACTCCAGTATTTTGACCTGCAGCGTGTACACGCTTAATGAGAATATATAATATAAAGAATAAATATAGGTAGTATGTAGAATGGCACGGCGTGAAATGCGGTACCGCAAGTGTACAAGGACCAATAATTAATATATAAGCATAAAGCGTCGTTCGTGGACTATATGTCTATATACAGTTAATGCATAACATTCTGACAGCTGCTTTTGGTGACGGCATAACAACGTTGCCAGCACTATTCATTCAACAATTTTACATTTTTATAAATAATTAGCATGCATTTTGTTTAAACCGACGTATGGCACCGAATCGCTAATTCGTTTTCCGTTTCGTATTTTTATTTGTATACCCGCTTCTTGTAATTTCGATGCAACGTTATTACATTTTCGGCACTACAAATATTTTATAGAAACTCCTCGAGCGATGTTTATTTGAATAAAGTATCTAGGTATAATACTATAGGTACCTACGAAGATACTAACGTTATTGTTTGAAATGCACGAAGTTTGTTAATCGGGCCGGAAAAACGTACCAACATTGACGGTTATTATTGAAAGTATTTGAAATCAAACATATTATCTATTATTGCTGCAGTCGTTTGCGAGTTTGTGACGATATCGTGACTGTTTGAAGATAAGACAAATTCAATACTATAATGTCGCGTTATATTGAAAACCACACACATTGATTATCGCATCGATATTATAGACCATTACTGCGTTTATTAATACGAAATAATTTAATGCGCATTAGATTTTCAGTAAATAATATTATGCATGGGTACTAGAATCAAGTATGATATGTCTGTTTTTTTTTAAGCTAAATAGTTTATTCTATGGTATAGAATTAGTAAAATTAACAAATTCCCGTCAAAAATATCAATGCACATTGAACTGTTTAAACAAGGATCCAGGAGTAGAAATTAATTATATGCGACGAACCACATTCTAAATTTAATTTACTTCTGTACTAAGTAAATGCGCTAATGATCAATTTTGATAAAAATGATTAATTGTGAGTTGATTCACTCGTATAATAAATATGATATTATGATAATTTTTATTGTAAACAATCTATATTTAGGATGTCTTATACCAATTCGTATAATATATTTTTAATACATATCTGATTATCTGAATAGGTCTATGAGTATAACTATTATGCTTTTTATATTTATTCTATTAATAATCAATGACAAATGATAATACATTATATAGTGGAATTCCAAATTTTATGTTATGCATACAGTTTCTAAAATTTTTTTTTAAAATTGAGTACTAGCAAATTATATTATTCAACTATTGTATTATTTTTACGTAAGTTCTAAAGATTAATAACAATAATCCACTAACTGCTAATATCGACAGAATATTTCTAAATTATAGGCTAGTACCTAAATATATTAGCTAGTATAGTTACTACATAATATAATACCACTCTTGGAAAGTTTTTACGGTAATATACAACGCAAGTGTTTCTGTATTTATTGCAGGTATGTCTTGTTAAATATAATCTATATACCCTTCCCTCGTTTTTGCTAATCGCATAATTTTTTTCCGCCAAAAAATAGTATGGTTTAATCATTTCTCAATGAAATTCTCTATTTGAACGTAGTACGTGTATTAACGCATAATTGTGACTTGTTTGTATTTTTCTTGTAGTATCGTACAAATATTGATGATACATCTATTTTATCAGAATAAAATATGTACAACACGTCATAGAAATATGATTGGAAACTATACTTGTATTTTATTTTTAAAATACTTAAGTATTTTCTCTAAAACGACATTGTTAAATTTTTTTTTATACTTTTTAAAATATGTATGGTAAAATCCATGATTAAAATAATATACTTATTATAATATAATATTGTCGCGGTCGTGGTATACTTATACATTTGAGGGTCCAGAATGTGGTGCATTATGATATAAATGTAGAATTATTTCTTATGTATATGTTAAAAAACTAATAAAGAACTTTGTATTAAATATTTAAATCTTATTTAGAAAAACATACGTTTTATGATTTCTAACTACAAACTAATTATTAATTTTCGTGATTTTTTATGAATTTTGTCAAAATTTTAACTTTAAACGTTTATAAAAAAATATTATGTCTATAGATTTTCGATATACTATATAATATTTTAATATTTTAACTGAGAAATTACCAATTTATGAGGGGCTTTGTATTACATTTTTAAGAATTTTTACCCAGCAAATAAAAGAAGCCTTCAAATATATAAATAGCTCAAAAAAAGTCAAAATATTTTGAAAATTTAATGGTAAATAGAAAACAATATAAATATTTGGCGTAAATTTTAAGAATTTCTGCGGTTATTTGTTTTTAAATTAAAATAAAAAAAATCAATTTTTCAAAAATTGGATTTGTGTAAAAACTCTTTTTTTCCATAATTTTTTGTTTATTTTTCCTGATAATAAAAATATTAGGTCCAATTTAATATCCAAAACTATCCCCCAAAAATCGAAGTATTTTATCAACGTCTTATCTTGTACTCATTCATAAAAAAAAAAAAATAATAAATACATCATGGTACAATCAATACATTCATTGCTCCGCTCAGAATCTAAAAACTGTATTTTAATGATATTTTACACATTATCTTTGTGTAATCAAAGCTAGGTATAAACATTCACAAAATATATAAAATTAATTTTTTTTGTAATCGATTAATTTATTCTTAATATTACACGGGGTTTGCTAAAGTGTGGTATATATCATTTATGTTTATACTTTCAATATTATCATAAATTACTTAGTACTTACAGAAGTTTATCTATTTATTATTTATGTATAACGGTGTCTGATATTTTTCACACTATATCGATTTGCTGATGAATATTGAGTTTTTGGTGTGATTACTAAAAGCTTTTTTTTAATCCTATGATATTTGCGTATTTTATATTGTAGTTTGTTGAACAATTTAAGTATACATTTTATTTAGTCATTTTATGTGTAAAGTATATTATTTTCAAAATAAAATTTGAAATTTATGCGTATGCATTTTATTTTTATTAAAAATTATTTTGTACATAATACGTAACTTTAGTTATAAATTATAATGTTATTTAACTGGTGAATAAAATTCACCATGGACTAATTTGGTTAGTTATGTTTGGAAAATTATTTCTCGCAATTTCGTTTATAATATTTTATTTAAGTTTTTCAATTAGCGTTTTATTTTTATGTATAATTATTTGTTACCAAATTAAAATAACTTATAATAATGATCAGATTTTCATGTACAGATATGCGAGTTATTAATTTATAAATATAACCAGTTAAACATCTTACATCTATTAAAATGATATTTAATGAAATGTTTTATTTTTAATTAATATCATAACAACATGTTATATTGACATATTTTTTTAGCTACCAGTGATCACACGAGCTAGTCTAACTTAAATTGATTTTTATTACAGACTATTATTTTTTAAATTAAATTTTATAAAAAAAGTTTTAAAATAATTTAGATAATTCACTAGATGTGGTTAATTATCTTAAGTTTTTGCATGTTTTAGTTGTTTGTATAGTAAAAAAAGCATAAAACACTGGTTTTGGTATTTGTGTATACTATATAAAGTCACCACCATCATAACTAACGGGTTACTGAGTAATAAGTGATTCGTAGCACAAGAAATATAATATTTATCTGAGTTAACATGCTTTTAGGTTTTTGACCAAGGAATAAAAGGGCATTCGAAAGAGTTAGTAGCAGCAAGATCGATGTTTTGACGACAAGTACATAAAAAACATTATTATAGATATATGTATTATAATTGTTTATAATATATAAATATTTATATACATACATATAGAGTATTTTGTATTTTCCTACCAAAGGGCTTCTTTCCACGAGAGAACCTGTCAAAAGCACAGTGCGTAGTGTAGCACAAAGGGAAAAAAACCGTTTGTGGCGATTTATTGTAGCACACAAGATTCTTGTACAAGTGAGAAAATATTGCACTTCACGAATGATAGCGATTAATATCAACAATATTTTCCATTACTAAAATTTATATTTGATTTATTTTAATATAGATCGATATTCGATAAATAAATATATTTACACACGGGAAAATTTTTATTTTCAACATGAATATATTTATATATTTTATTTTCATAGTAATACTTTCTTTTTTTTTTTGCATAGGTATGCGTTTGAAGAGTGAATGCGTTTGTTGTTATTTTTAAAATAAATTTCAAAACACATATAATCATAAAGGTATTTTACATTCAATTTATAAATATTTATATAATTGCAGTTTAATTTAAAATATCACATTTTTCGACTAGATAAATTTAAAAAGTAAAATTATGTTGATTATGAATACTATTATTTAATATTTTAGTAGGTATATTTGTAATTTATATTCATTTTTGGATGGTTGGAAATTAATATTAAGTGATATTAGACATGAAATATATATTTTATATTTTTTGAAAAAAAATTCTAGATTATCAGCTTAGATATTCAAACAGCAAATAGTGTAAAAGATAAGTGGAGCAGTATTATGTTTAATATATATATATCAAACATTGTAATTTTAGTTGTTGTCTTCAAAAAAGCCTAATGGATGAAAAAATAATGAAATTATATTGTATAATATACATATTTAGAGGGAGACAGACAAACAGAAGGAGGATTAAAATGAGATATTATAATATTTTTATGTTATAAGGATTTCTATTAAACATATACACGAATATTAATAATATATTTTGAGAAACTACGTATTTCGATTTAACGTGCTTTTCAAATGTCCAATAAGTGTTGGGAGAATGTAACAATAAATGTCAAATGCGGTATACTTAATTGCAAAACATCGTACATGACTTTAAATTTTTTTGAAATAAAAATGATTTCCATTCTGGTAATTTATCATTTTATTATGCTTTTTAAAACCACCAACTTTATTTTTGTATTGTACTTGAAGTATAATATTAACCTTTTCTTTTTGAGTATCATATGAGTTTTTTACAAGACACTCGTTTGGTACTTATACCAGCTTTATGCGTATATACAACAATATAGGTACTGAATAAATAACGCATAATAACACTAATAATCACTACTTGCCGTACCAGCATAATTTCCAATTGTTATTATTTTCTGCCGTGTGATCGGATCAAACGACGGATTTCCGAAAATAATATCACAACAAACACACGTTCAATATAGACGCGGAAAAGTTGTATAGCGTTCTCGGAGTCAGAGCATAACCGCCATAACCGTTAATTGGATGAAATTCATTCGCCAATGCGTTCGATGGCTGTCAGAATGGTAACTTGGGTCGGATGATGTGATGCGTGCAGTAACGACGGTATGTATATAGATTTATGTATAGTCGTATATGAATGTAATTGGAGTGCTGCGCGTTTTTGCCGTCGGCTAAATCCACGCGCAAAGCTGCAGGATTATAGAAATCGTGAATTATAATTAAAATGTGTTATTCTGCTCAGGACAGGTATACAATCGCAAGAAGAGAAGAGAAATTAGAAATAAAAATACAAAAGAGACTATCTACTCGTTTTGACCGTCATTTGTCGATATATTATTGTAGATAATGTGGTTGTCTAGTGATTAAGTGTGGTTGCAGACGATTGCGGACTATTGTTGGATTGAATTTACGTGATAGGTAATAAAAATTCCGGAATTTCCTTTCAAATCAATACGTTTTTTATTTGTTCGATTAATAAATAAAAAAATAATTTAAATAATCCGCTTATAACGTCTTTACATAGCAATTTTTAAAATAGATTTTTCATCATAGGTTTTTTTTAAGCTAACAATTTTGAATATACCAACAGAGAAACGTAATCACATTATTTTTAATAAAATAAAATATTTTTTATCTTAAAAAAAATTGTTTAAAAAAAATTTAATTTAAGTTAAATAAAAGTATATAAAAATATTATAATCATTTAATTATTACTATAATAAATTATAAACATTTATTATTTATATGAATATGGTTTTTTAATTATATTTTATCAAATATGTAGATATGTTTAAAATAATCAAAGTTTATTAATTGATTAACAATTAATAATGCCGTACCTCAAGTTGTTCTGCTAACGTATTATAATGAGTAAAAATCATAGTTAATGCACATGTTTATAATAAGATAGACTTTACGTGATGTGTAAATATTTAAAAGAAAGAAAGAATTAACATACAATTAAAATGTCATTGAAATTAGCTTACGGATATACGAGATAGTAGGTATTTAATGTTTTTTTTTCTAGTAGGTTCGTATTTAAAATTTATCGCATTTCTAACAACATGGGAAGTATGCACCTTTTTTTTAAATCGTTTAAATAAGAGTGGTATCAGGGTGGTGCAGTAGATATGAAAGCATTTTTGTCGCGGGTCGTTTAAAATGAAAAACTAACAAAAATACGAGGTGAAAAAAATATATATGAAATTACCATAACCAGGTTATTAAAGTTTGACGGTATTTTTTGTACTCAACCCCAGTCGACGTTGTTTAATTTTAAGCTAAATCCTGACTTACATTTTTATTTTTTATTTTTCACATTTATTTTGTTAATGACCTGGTTCTTTTCTTTGCTAGATGATTAACATAGAGCGGCTACCAAGCAAAATATATTAAAGTATTTAGATTTTAATATGTTTTAATATTAATATTCATAGTTTCCTAAGATGATAAGTACCTAAGTTTTATATAATTAGAAAAGATTCGAATTCTACTGAAAATTCACTTTTATTTTAATAATTTCTAATATATTTAATTGGAATAAAATTATTTGATGTATTTAAAAACTGAAAGGATGAAAGTAAATAATAATGTATATAATACCTGTTTATTATGAATAATGTATTATTCTGTTAAGTGTTAACTGGTATAGAAAATTTAATCACTTTAAGTTTATTTATTATAAATCATAAAATAAATATTATTCACACTTCACACAATGAAAAAATATTTGCGATCTACAATGTTTGAAGTATAAATGTAACTAAAAAACTTTCATAATTGTATATTAATGTATTCTGAATTTTCCATAATAATTTTAAATATATATAATAATAACTATATTTACAGCTATCATTTCTACGTATGTATATATAAACCGTGTGTTCGTTATAAAACAAACTGTTTACTCAATATAGTATGTACATGACATGTAATTCTCAATTGACTCAAGAGTTGAACAACGTTAAGTATAAGTACTTACAATTAGGTGAATAGTCCTTTTTAACTCATTCTGCGTATAATGCTATGTATTCTTTTCGTTGTCCGGTACATTCATAATAACCAAAGTATATTTTATTCCCATGAAATGTAAGATTTTTTACTGTATTTAAAACTGCTTTTAAATCTTATAAAATTAAAATCTCACAATAGAATATTTACGTTGTGTTGATTTTTATTTGTTTTTCTCAAATAAAAACAAATTATTTATAAATATTGTAAGTGCTTTAAAATATAATATAAAAGCGCAATTAATTTAGAATACTGTACATTCAATTTAATGGCCCATCCATTATACAAAGATATTATACGTAGTGAATTATATTTAATAATAATGAAACAAATTGTATGCTCATATATTTCATTAAAAAAAAATATATATGTATACATTAAACATATTATTTTATTTTGTATGTAACATTATTTATTATTTATCAATAATTATTGTTTTAATTTTATATATTATAGTTGTTATAAGTATTTTTTTTATTGTAATCAAAAAAATTATAATTATTATTTTCACATCGGCTTGTTTTACTTGACCCGAAAATTAAACAAATTCAAAAGTCTTGTATTCAAAGGAGCATATGATTATTATAAGTACTGTATATAGATGCACGTATAAGTATAGTACGAATAGTGAAAGGTAATTGTTTTCTCAAAAACTTTCCGAGTACTTTACATGCCATCAAGCCAAACGTCATATATGGAACTACATATTATACCATATGAGGGTTGAGAGGATTTACGAATTCCGCGATATTCACTATAGGGGTAAAAGGTTTTTGTTGATAAAGAAGAAGGATTGTACGAAGAAGAAAAAAAATAAACGTACAGCGACAAATATTTACAGGAATAAAACTTTCAGACCTTTACGACAGCCCGTTCAATGCACCACCGGCGTCGAATAATTTGTTACGAGGAAAATGTTTTAGTCTGTTTACGCCTGTAGTATATGTCTCGCACCTATTTGCCTGCACATGAAATACCACAAATATCCTAGAATTTTTATTATTTTTTTTTATCAAGTTCCTTCAAACCCGGAAGGCATTGAATAGTATTGCGGTAACATACTTAACAAATCTTTTTCAAAGTAAAAAAAAGTTAGAAATTCTGCGTAATGGTATTGCCCATGTACAATGTACATACATACAATAGATATACCACATCATATGATTCTGAAATTTTAACTTAATAAATACCAAATTTCCACATTGAAAATTATATTAATTGGAAGAAACATTTCATAAAATTTTTTTATTTCTTGGATTTATTTTATAAATATATTTATTATAATATTATATATAGGTACATTAATACATTCTATCATAAGTACTCATAACATTTGTATTATTGTAATCAAAAAAATAGGTTTGTATATTCATGCATTTTTTGAAAACCATTGTTATAGTTTGTTTTTAGATTATATACTTTCATTTTAAGTTATATTAAGTAATATTACAATTATGTTTCACTCTTATTTATTTTCATATTCAATACAACCAACTCGCAGTAGATAGTACTATATATATATATATAAGAAATAAAGGATTCGAAGTATGTTGTTGGTCTTGAATATACGATAATATGATGATGACATTTTAAAATTTATTACAGTGATATTATTTGCTTTATTCGTTTATCGAATGAGAAATATAGTGTAATTTCATTAAGTTAAATGAAAACTGAATAATTTATTATAATATAGGTCATTATGTTAGATATGAATGATATGATACGCCACTAGGTACCTCAAGTTTGGAATTTTCGTACGAAACTTTCACGAAATGTTGTGATGGTTTCATAATAATCAAATATAACTCAACATTTGAGATTCCTGATTAACTAAAATCCTGTAAAAACCATTTTAAGTTGGTCAGGTCTGATAATTCCAACGCATGAAATATGTCAATACTTTTAATACTATCATGACGTTATCATTCACATGGGACATTTTACAAGCCGTGTACTCGTGTTATGTTATTGTTTGGTTCTGTACTCATTTTACGTCCAACGCGGATGATGGATTCAAGTAATCAACTAAAATGTTTGACAGCCAAAGCACCGACCAACCTAGTTTTAAATATACTTCAAGGTAGGTACCCAATAATTACTATATAACACAGTTTATTAAAATATTTAATTGTAACTTAAGTTTTGTTACAATAATTATTCAGAAGGAGTAGCAGTGGTGTAGGTGTGTAGCAGTGTAACGCCGTATCCTTAATCCGGTGAATTCGCACGCACTCGCTGGATTCACGCAGAGAACGGCGTAATCGTTGCTTAAAATGTCATTGTACAACGTTTTGGGTATATTTTTAAACGACCAAATTAGAATTTAATTTAAGCCATATTCAAGTTCCAATAATGTAAAATTATATATTATACAATTCATTACATTTTGTTGATGAAATTATTTTTGTATATTTTTGTTATTTATTGATAATCTAGAAGTAACATTATTGGTTTCGAATGTTTCAGTCGTCAGAAGATAAAAAGCCGATAATAATCAGAATAATTAATTATTTAAATAATTTTGTATACCTAATATTTATATTTTAAATTTTTTTATGATGAGAGATGATCACGATAAAGATGTTAATTTTACCTTTTGTGAATGATAAACAAAAAAAAACTATGTTATAATAAGCTTCTGCATATATAGATGCATCATGAGTCGCGCGAAATAGGTAAGTTTAATTTTTAATGATTGTTACAACTTTAGTCTGACGACTCCACATTACGCCACTGAGCTATATTTTAATGAAGTATCGCTATCACATAATTGGTTTGCAATATGTAAAAATGTGTATAATGTATGTATAAATGTACAATATAGATCTCTGTAAAATCAACATTCAGAATTTGACTATTTTGACTATTTTATTGTTTTTGAAATTTGTCCACAGAATATCGCACTAACCTAATTCTATGTACATTTTATGCATTAAAAAAATGCATATATATATATATTATTATATTAATATATGAATATTTTTTATTGTAGACTGAACATTATTATCCAGCATTATTGATGAAATGTATATAATATATAATCAAATATCAAAACTAGTACTTGATATACTATTTTTAATTTGTATAGGTAGTTAAGTTTTTAATAGGTATTGTGTCATCTTAACTGTGGTTGATAGTTTTTAATATTTTGTTTTAAATAATAATATATGTTGTTGCTGCATATCACTTGTTATGGATGAGCTGTAGTTATATGTGTCTTATTATTTATGTTATTATTTTAGGGAGTAATTTTAAATGTCGTATAGTAAATTAAGAAAGAGTTTTGAAAATATTGATTTAAAAAAATTTAAATTTAAATTTCTCAAGTCCACGGTTGATTAATTATTAGGATACGAGTTAAGTAAGAATGGGATTAGACCCTTATAGGCTAAAGTAAGGGCTGTAGTAAAACATCGGTGCCAAAAAATACCACGCAGTTACGATGGTTTATTGGGTTGCTAAATTGCCTAAATTATTATAATGTATTTTTTCTAAAAATGTTGGTCTTGTGCATAGCCCCAATTAAAATTTACAGAAAAAAAAATAGTTGTTTAGATATAGTCAAATAGATTCCGAAAAGCATTTTAAAGAAGTAAAGAAGTGTTGATGAATAGTCCCGTTTTGACGCATTTCTCTCCACGACTTGCTGACAGCACTGACCCAATCAACACTTGCATAACGGTATTACGGTAGAAAATGAGTTAAATCCTTTTTATTTTATAGTCGTGATGATTTTTCACTAATTGTAGTTACTGTTCGCGTTGAGTGTTATACATTTCCATGAGTCGTATCATTTTGTGTTTGTTTGTTTACTCAAACTTGTGTTATTTACGAAATTAGTAAAATATGTTATCTTTAGCTGTACGTTTGTGTTTTCTTGGTTTCATCCGTTTTCATCTATAATAATTATAATTATTGTACTATTACAGGTTCGTCAGACGTCAACAATAATCAGTACTAAATGTTCCAAAACACGAGTATGGTAAAAATAAAGCCGATGTAGACATGTATTGTCGCTAGGGTCGTTGTTGTCGAAATACCGTGGCATATGTGAACCCATAACATTAAAGTCAAAAAAGCGATAATATAAAGTTATTGATGACACTTAGCAATGGTGATAAATAAGTAAATTACATAATAACAAATAAACGATACACATAAATAAAAATTAGTCTTAGATATAGTAGTTTTATTTTATATAATAATCATAGTAAATTATTATCAAATCCAAAAAATATAGGTACCTACTCGTATTAACTGATTTCAAACATTGTTAAAAACCCTCGATTTTAGAATATTTCCCTATTTATATAATTTCTCATGGTTACTTTACCACATTCACAAGCCAACAACTAATGAATAAGTATAACTACTAATAGTTTATAAGTAATAATTAACGGAGTGCGCCACCACTGGACAAATTCCCTCACTCACGCCTCCTGATTCTTTACTTAAACATAATATTTTGTTTGTTATACGTATTGTAAATTATTATATATATAAAAAAAATTAATAATTAGTGATTTTTAACTTCTATACTTTGTACAATAGATGTATCCATGAAAAAGAAATATTTGATTTAATTTTTGTATTTTAATATTATATTTAAAAATATTACAATTATTAAAATTAATATGTTTTAATTTGTACAATAAATTATTAATCGCGGTTGTAAGCATTTTGTGTTTGAGCCGTTTTATTATAATATTTCATAATTTGTTTTTTTGCATTCGCCATTTTGGTTTCAACGCTTTGCCACGGATCGAGTAACAGACATTTTCTTATTCAACAATACAAATAGCTACCCACTCACGTTAGTTTTTCATCAGCTGTGGCCTGTTGCAGTATGGTTGCCAGACACAATTTATAAATTATAAATTATTGTTATAAACGTGTTTTAAGTGCGTCGTTACGGTATATGTTTATAGGAGGTATACCTACCTAACCTACCCAATTGTTATGTCTCGTACGGGCAGAATCAATTTAGCGTTAACCAACTACGACGGCGTAATGACCAGTCGGTAGGCCGTAAGGCGCTTGCCGCATACATAAAATATAACATAATTCCGGGTGCAATTTGTGCGGGTAAATGTAAAATTGTATTCACATCTGGTCGGATTGCACGATTTATGTGCCAATCAATCGAGTAGGTACAATAATAATAATATGTCTATTGTTGCAAACATCAAGTGAATTGCGTACGGACTAGGAACATTGAGCTGATAATGTATATTATAAATACGTCGATATTATTAAATGTTGATACTTGATAGATCACCCACTGTCGACTCACCTAACGAAAATTGCTCAAAAAATAAACAGGAAACAGGTTTTGTCTTATGATTTTATTATTAGATATAATATTATTGTGATTAATTGTGTACTTTGTGTAGTATTTTAACAATTAATAGCTGAATGAACACTGAACTCACGTAGAGATTGATGTGCAAAATGAAAAAAAAACAAAACTGGATATCACATCATATTAAAACGTATACTGTCACTATCACTTATGACAACCAAGAGATAACTACCTAACATTTATTTTCTTCGTTTGAAAACTCCCCTATTCTCTCGACGCTGCACAATTCTACATAGCTCTTAATATAGCTCGAAGAATTCAACATAGGTAAGTAGAATTAATTTTTATCCTATTCGAAATTCGAGTGATAGCCGGTAGGACATAAGTGTAGTTATTAATACGGTTTAGGTTGAGTTATAAGAGACTTTCTGAAGGTTAGATTTTGTTTTAGTATTAGTAGATCGCTGGATTAAAATTTGACAAACATTTTAACCAATGTTTGTATGATATATTATTGTTATTTTTTATGTGATCAAATCTATCGTCACGTTATTTTCAGCACATATAACATTTAAGTCTTCTCCATACAGTTTTATTTTCATCCTCCATTTCAATCACAATGCTGTCAAAACAAATAACTGATAGGTATAACAATCATTTCATATTCGTAATGTTGAAATGTATTGTAATATTTTATGAATTAAAATGTTTTCGCACACTTAAATAAATACTTTTTTCTTCAAATCTATCTGCTGGTACAATGGACGTATTGTATAGATCTTACTACAATGTTTATAATCTGCAATGACACGTATTCGCATTTAATATAACGTAACCTATTTTACTTTGGACAAATTTAAATTTGTCTCTGTGTTCTATTAATTAAATTAAACGTGATTTTTAAAGTTTAGATTGAATCTTAAAACTCTGAAAATTTAATTACTTATACTGATACATAATACAAGTTTAAAACTCTTCTTTTAGTAAATTTGAGTTTGTTTTTCTGAAGGTGATACTTTTTCTTTAACATTGACAATAAATTGTATGGAAATAAGTTTTTTTTACTTAATATAGTTTTTAGTTACCTATTGATTTTTAGTCATGCACTGTTTAAAGTAAATGTTTAAGTTAAGGTTAGGTTAAAGTTTAACTGTATAGATAATTTCCTACGTTTGTATAATATATTATGTACCTATATATAATGGATATTGAATACATTTAAAAAAAATTATATATATATATTAAATAGATAATGAAATTATTATTTTTTAGCATTATAATGTTAGATTTTTATCATAATGCAATTGAAAATTCAAATTCTCATTGTATTTATTTTTATAATTTAATTTTATGTTTAAACTTATGATGTTAATTTTATGAATATTTTTTGACGTTCACTAAGTAGTTTATTAAATTAAAATTTTATGAAATGTAATAGAATTTATACTATACTAAGAATTACATTTTTTGATCATTATCATCAATTAATTTTTGATTATTTAGTTTTATCACATATTTGGTACACAATGGCATATACATATTAATACATTTTTATTTTAAATTCTGAGCGGAGCGATGAATATATTGATTTTATAATAATCTGTATACATATACATTTTGTATACGTATTTTGAAGAGGTATAAATTTTCATTAATTCTTTTAAAATAATGAATTACAAAAAAAAAAAATTAGAAAAAATGGTAATTTTTACGGCAATCCAATTGTTGACAAAATTGAAATTTTGTTTTTGTAACTCCAAAATGAGATACCATGAAATTTCCATCATTTTCATTAAATAATAAGATTATCAACATTGTTACTCTGAGTCAAGGGTAGGTATGACAAATTTACACTTTTTTTTTCTATAAATGTCAATAAAAAAATTATTCTCTGAATCAACATTCTTGAGATTCTTTATATGTATAAGATTCTATAAAAGTTTTTTTTATACTTGTATAAAAATATTAAAAATTCATAAACACATTTGAAGTTAGAATTTGGTCGAAATTCATCAAAATTGCAAAAAAATGCCAATTTATTTTGTCGTTAATTATCCATGAAAACTATTTGTGTTATATCTAATTTGTTGAAAATTGAGAACAAGATTTCTCATAAATACTTCATAGTGAAATCATAAAATCTAAAAAAAAAATTGTTCATCACAGCTATTTTTTATAGACACTAAGTTAAAATTTGAATAAATTACGTATTTGAACGATGAATAACAATGTTAATTATTTTATTATAAATTAAAAACATAATTTGTGGGTAGGTGTGTTGTCTGGATAGCGGTTATTTTGAATGTTTAAACAACCCCCCAATTCGATAATATAAATATACAATTAAAAAATTAATTATATACTAAAAATGATTCAGATTTTTACAAAATATATAATTAATAGCTTATTAGAAATGTATTGAAGAGTTGGAAAGACACAGTCGCTGAATTAGGCTGATATAAATAGCCTAAAATAGGTATTATAATTTTGTATATTTTTATAATAATATTTAATATTTTACAATAATTTATTTCGTTTAAAGAAAAATTTTAAAGTTGAACTTATTTTATAATTTATTAATGTGACCTCGTGAATCCATGATAAATGTGTAAGCAGAAGTTGTATTTAAATATTAAATTAAATTTTTTCTCCCCCTTTTAAAATATCCTGGATACGTGCCTGTTTCATGTTTGTGGGAACCTTAAACTTTTACGTATATTATTTACTATGAATTTTACTATACGCATTGATATTTTTGATCTATTTTAAGATATTGTCGATTTATAGTATGAATCTATTTTTATTGTTTTACGGTATATTAACAGAAGTATGTTATTACATTTTGGGTTAATGTATAAGTTGATATAATATGGTAAAACTATATAATTATTAAAATTTAAAATAGGTAATTAAATAATAATATTATAATGAACGTATTATTTTCGAGAAAAAATATATCAACTTACCGTAATATTTAGAGTAAAATAAATGAATTTAATAGCTGCATAAAAAACATTATATAGGTACTATGAAATAAATTTAGTGATATTGGGTGACAGGCTGTTTCCCACTCACAGTGATTTTTCGTATACATTGATGTATTATTGAATTCAAATTTAACACACCCATAGTATTGTATACCACTCGGCAGCTAGTGTACAGCATAGTAGTATCCATTTATCTGCATTTTTTTTGTATTTTTATTTTTTTGAAAAGAATGCTAACTAAATCAATTGATAAAATACAAAAATTATGATTTGTACGGTGCTTTAAATTTAAAAAATACAATATAATTTTAATTTTTATCGAGTTTCACTTACGTATATACACACACCTATATTATATATTAATATAGAGAGACATTGTTAATGGAATATATTATATAGAAATTAGCAATTAAGTGATTCAATTAGGCAATGTTAGAAATTGTTGTTTTGATGAACAAAAAAACTAATAGTAATACATGTTAAAATTTCTGCTTGATATTGGACTTGGTTCTGTTGTCATTGAATTATTCGGTATTTCGTCTTCTGATAGATATTTGTTTGTCCAGTCCTTTTTGGATTCAAACCAAATCTACTTAAAGAGCGTTTATTTTTTGACTGTTCTCCAATACCTACTCTTGTTTGTACCCTTTTTACAATAGATCGTTTTAATGGGTTTTCTTTGAAAATCCGTTTTTATTAAAGGATGTATTAAAAGATGTTTTGGCCTTAAATGTTGTTTCATTTCATAAATTATTATACTATGGTAACTTAAGAAGTATTATTTTCTTACTTTACAGTATGGAATATAATGTTTAAAAAAATTAAAAATAGTTAGTGTAGTTAATTTTTATAAGTTAAATTGTAATAAAAACAAATTTTATTTTATTTAAATAGTTATAATAATCTATAAGTAAATAGATTTTTAAAAAAGCTTACTAATAAAAATCTATATACTGAATACTCGTATGATATAAAAGCATTATGTGGATATTTTAAACTATTGGTTTCTTCGTGTGATTTACCTTTAATCAAATTTATGTTAATTTTATAATTCAATATAAACAAGACTAATAATTGTTTAATTATAGCTTGTATAATATCAATAACATAATAAATAAAATATTAAAATAAGTGTAAATTGTTTTATATATATATATATATAAAATCAACCTAACTAATTTTATTCCTATAGAGTATAGATTACTAATTAAAGAAAATTTTATCATGATGGGCGGAAACATGAAAGTACATGGCCAATATTATAGCAATATCGTTAAGTATCCTGTAAGTACAGTAAAAAATATATCATAAATATTATTTAAGTAATTATAAAATCAAAAGCTTCTTTTGTCCATTCAGAATCTGAAATATTATAATGTTCTCTATAATACTAAATTGATAATAAAATGTAATAGTTATCGCTTTCGAATGTTTTATGAACATTTTAGTTGTATAGTATTTGTATTATTCTAATTATTTAATGCCTACATCACTGTGTATTCATAAGTCGCGTTTAAATATATGTGTATTATATTATAGTTAATGTTAATTGCAAGTTATTAAACTCCTGCTGCAGTTTATATTCATCGGTTTAATTGTTGTAATTTTACTCTAAATGTTTTGTATCCATGTGAAAATAATGTTCAATACCTGAAAATAACATGTACCTACGGTTACTTTGAGTGGTCGATATATATAGTTTGTTTTGTTTATCGTTCGGTTTCTTATAAATGAGTTTAGCAAATCAACTGGAATTTTGCTTTTGTAAAGCTATATACATCGGAGGGTCATACGTCTTCAGTGAAAATGTCACGTTCTGAATTACCTATGTTGGTAGTTATCGCATATAAACCATTATAGTCGTCCGAATAACGGGTCGAATGACTTTTAATCTACTGACGTCTTTATCTTGAAACGTGTTCGTAATATAAAAAAAAATCTTCGAGAACGTTTTTAAAAGATATACATAAAACTTACTGAGAAGATTACCTTAAGGATAGTATATAAAAGAAGTTTCATAATCCATATTAGGACGTTTAAGAAATAATTATGATGTATCAATTTATTATTATTTATTATGAGATCGTAATGTTGATATTTTATAGTAGAAATAATTTTTTAAAACTGTTTTATTTGAACTGATATTATTTATAAGATATGAACTTTAAAAATATTCTCCAAAATTAAAAATGTTAATTCTAATTTTTTGAACACATTGTACATTATGTATTTTATTTATTTCATTGTTCAAAGTTTAAACCAAGCAGTTAGAATATGTAATTATCTGTGATAAAAAATAAAATAATAAAAATGAAAAACAATATTATAAAAATTATCGTCATCTCTTACGTTTTCTTTTTGGTTTTCATTAAATTTTACGAGACTGACTATTGAGTATAGCTGAATATCAAAACATTAATAGTAATTTATTCTATGAAATGCAGTGGTTGCACTTGCAATTAATTTTAAATATCGTTATATATATTTCTTGAACTGAATACTTTCTTTAATGAATGGTTCTTACTTTATTAATTATTACAATTTGTACAATTTAATTGTGTTGGAAAATATTTAGAAAATATTCATTTAATGTATACTATTAATTTACGGTTAAATTCTATTTTCTATTGTTAATTGTGTAGATATTTAAATTACTTATGTTTTATATGAATTTGTATAACGAGAATTAATCACGCAAAATATAAATACCTATGTACATTTCATTGTAGATTGGAATTATTAATCAAATGATTTACACACAATTATACAAACTTATATAACTAACTCATAAATATTAGTTACACAAAATAATGATAGATATGGTGTCTATTGAAACTAATTTTTATGACAACCAGTATATACATTACCAAAATCAAATTTATTGTAATGATTTAACTAGATTTTTTTTTTTATGAAATACAAGAACTATAGGTACATTTTAACGCGGGTTATGATAAAAAAAGAGGAAGGAAGAGAAAGAGAGGTTATACATTAATTTTCTGTTTCACACTTTATTTCCTTGAGGGTTTTCTAATATGTAAATTATATTATAATATTATAATATATTTTGCAGTGTATCTTCACGGAAATTCATTAAGCATGAGAATTAATTTGGAATGATAATTTTTATAATTTTTTAGAAAGACTATTAGGATTTGATTCATATACAGACTTAATAATGAGCTAAAAAATCCGTAAAATAGAGAGGTATAATATATTTATTATATACATATAGGAATGTTTCAAAGGGGCCTGAACGACGAAAGTAAATTTTTGTATAAATGTGCTCGGGGGCGCTGCCATTATTTTTTATCGTATTCAACTCGCCATTAGTTTTGTCCTGCTAGTATTTTCTCTTTGTCAGTTCCTATTAATAATGAAAACCGAATTCGGACGCGTACACGATTTTACATGCTACACAGTTTCAACGGATTTCCAGTGGTTTATTTTTTACGCACCCGTCGCCAGTAACATTGTCAGTGTAGCTGCAGTGTCTTTTTTCCTACTTATTTTGTTCTTTAACATTTTTCACTGAGTATATTTCTTCAGCTGCTGTACAAAACAAACACTTTTTTTTATAGGAGAATCCATAAAGTTAGAGGCCGAACAAAGAAATGTCGGGCATTACGATGTAATACGGTTTATTCTCTCGGCAGAGTGCTCTCCCGCTCTGGCCACTTGAACTCTTTAAAACTTTTAAAAGCTACAAGTCGATAAAACAAAAGTTGCTCGAGTTGTACGCGTGCAATATAAACAAAATAATAATAAAAAAAATTGTAATGGTTATAACGTACCTACATAGCGGAATACATCAAATAGTAGAATTTTACGTACATATTTGTTGTTTGTTGGAAACTATAGGATCTTAATTAGTTTATGGTAAATAATATTACAGGTCAACGGTGTTCGGTTCAGATTCATGTTCTTCTTTGACTGACGAGTCCCTAATGGTCTGTTACATCTAATGAGATGTTCAATGATTCACCACGGTTTAAACCACATAATATCACAGACGGTCAAATTGTATGGTGATTGAAAACAATTTTGAATTCAAACGTAATGACGAAGACATATTTGTTAATAATCTTTTTAATTTTTTTAATTTTAAATTTATAACAAATTTTTAGATAAGTACATCAAAGATTTTATAATTATTTTAATTGATCAGTTGATTTGTTAGATATTTTCAATTTTATAAAAATAACTGTTGAAAGTGAAAAATCACTTCTGGTTTATATGACAAAATGAATGTAAATATATAAATGACAACAAAGTTGATATTGATCCATGTAATAAATGTGTTAAAATGAACCCATTTTGTATGCACATTTTGAATTTTATGAGTTTTTTCCCTTCAAATTTTATCCTAATAAGTTTTTTTTACGACGTCAAATCTCGGAAGTGCGTAGTATACAGATTTTATTAAGTGTGTCATCTGTTGTATGGGAAATTTAAAATTAATCTCGACCTGTATAGTATAACGAAACTTATGTTATTAAAAACACTATTTTCCTTGAACCAATGACATTTTATAATAGTTTTATTTTACAATATTGTAATAACTTTTTTGACAAAAACAGTGGAAAATAATTAATTTTTTTTCCTTATTTTTATGGTTCTGATTATACTTGTATTTGGCATATTTTAATAAATAATGCTTTATTTAAAGGATACCAAAATGTATTATTTTAAAATAATGTAAAATATGTAAAACAAGTGTAATTTATTGTTTATTTACAATAATTTTTTTGCGAGGAAATAATTAATAATTTGTGGTCATCACTTCTGTTACTACAAAAATACAGTTGAATGTTTAAATGTAAAAATTTTAACATAATAATGTGTAATATGTAATGATACAATATAGTATACAATGATATAATAATACATTTAATTATTAATTATAAATATTAATTTTTTAATTTTATTTAACTTTTTTTTTATTATAATACATTTAATCTTAATTGACATAACACAGTTTTTACAAAATGTAACATCCTATTTAGCTTAACAAATTTTACTAATAAAAACATATTTTTTTTTTATTATTACTTACTATTTAGCATTTAAAAAGTGAATTTATTTTGTTTGTTTAGTTTTCATTTATTTATCTTATATATAATATATATTATTTATTCAGTCGAATCAACAAAAAACACAACACGCATTATGGATAGAAAAAAATTATGTATTGTTGCAACTGGAAAAAAAATGGACGAAAAGGACCATTGAAGTGTAAAATGGGAGTCATACTCCGATATTTTCGTTTTCAAAGCCTATTGCAGAAATAATAAAAATGTTATTTCTAGCTGTTTGGATGATTTTGGTAGTTTTTTTATTTAATTTGTTAGGAAAGAAAGAATGGCTTGAATTAATTGAAATATCTATTGTTATAAAAACCTTTGAGATTTGTTTCTGTAGGTATTGAAAGAACAAAATATTTTATTCGTTATACAAGAGAAAAAATGTTTTCTAACAGTTTTTAAGACTTAATTGGTTCAATTTCCTAATTTAATACAGTAATATACAATTATATTTTTTGATGTATTACGTAGCAAATGATATTATTAAATTTTATAGGTCATCGTATTATTTGGTATGAATAAAAGGAAAATGCTGTATTATACTTTTTAATAAATGTTAAATTAAGAAATCACGTTGGTGAATTATTGAAAACATTAAATTTAAAAAAAATATAATTTTTATGGTATATAATAATTGTTTACTTTGAAAATAATTATGTTAGGTAGTTATTTAACTTTTATCATATTAATTTTTTAGTACAAGCATAAACATAAGTTTTGATTTAATGAAGTTAATTTGGAATATTGGAAAATTATTTTAGTTATTTAACATGTATTAAATATAGTAATTATGATATGAAAAATGGAGTATTTATATCTCTGGCCTACAATAATTTAAACTTAGCATTAAGCATAATTTAAAATAAACATTTTCAGAATGAAACTATTTGATTAAATTCAATAATTATTTATAGTAAATTTGTATAAGTTATTATATCATGAAAGAGAAATATATTATTTAAATTATGTTGATTTGTGCAAATTTGTCAAAGTAAAATTAAATTTAAGTTTATTTTAGTTAATGCTATAATTTATCTAGTTAATTATTTCTATAATTAGATAATAATCAAATATCAAAAGTACTATAATAATGTGTTGTCAAATTTAATAAAAACTACAATTTTGTTTTTACCTTTTAAACATTATTGTACATTATTATATGCCTACTATAAAGTTAATTTAAGTAAATTATTTGGTATATGTATTTATTATTGTAATTTAAATATGTTAATTTTATTCAAAATAAAAATAATATATATTCATATTATGTACCTACAAAGTTGTTGAAGTTGTGTTAGTATTGTTGATAAGTATCCACTATCCACAATATTATTATTAAAATGTTAATTTGTGTGTTTATATTCTAGTATTCCATGCAGAATGAAATCAATTATACAAATATAATACAGGTATATCTTGAGATTTTAAAATTTAAAATTTTTAATTAACTTAAACACTCTTGAAAACTAATTATTAATTTCTTTTTTTTTTTTGCAAAAATGTATTATAATTACTTACTTTAAATTATATAATTACTTTTTTTATGCACATAATATAAATGGGATAAGAATGAATAAACATTATATTTTTAAATCTGCATTCAAAAATGTCTTCACAGACGGATAATAAATAAATGAAGTAAAAGAATGATATAGGTACTATGCTTGTTGATGATTATTGTTTAATAATTTAATGCTTAAACTGTTTATATATTTTTCTTAAATGTGTCTTCAAATGTAATTTTATTCTCTATGTCCTAATGTTAACGAACGGTATAATTTTGTTGTACATAATATTATAAATGTGCTATAAAAGTCTTTAAATATCTATTTAATATTCATTTTGTTCTTTATTTTTAATGCAAATTGACCGTTTTTAAAACAATGGTACTACCTCAATTTTATTTATTTATCTTTTTGAATACCTAAAGATTAAGAGTGTTTAATTATATTCGCCTTAGACATTTCGTTTTAATATTTCAGACAATTGTTTTATCAGTTGCTATTGACCGTAAAAATATAACATAAAACGTCAAGTTAAGTTTTTACTGAAACAATTTTAACAAGAAAATTAGATTTGGATTAAGCAATAATCATCGAAAACAATTATATTTAAATGTGCATTGTTATATTTATTATATTGTATTTTGTACAATTATTAAATATGTACTTTTTAAAATACTAAAATTATCTATGGTTGAAATCTAAAACATAACATTTATAACATGTCGGAATTAGTATAAATACATAGCTAGATTAATTTTTTATTGGTAGGTAAATATTGTTTAGAATTATTTTATTTGAATATTCTTGTTTCAGTAATTTCTTGTCTCTTATACAAACAATATAAATTAATAATAATCGTTTTAATTATATTTGTTTTTGTAATGATAAATAAATATAAATAATTATATATATTATCATAGTAATTATATTACATTATTTTAGTACGATAATACATGTATGATTATTAGAGTGTTACCAATGAGTATTTCATAATTTATGTCTTACACTTTTCTTCTGCTTCTAAGTTAATAGCTATTGAAATCCATTAACTTGAATATATATATTTTAAATTTTTTGTTAAAAGTAATTCATATTTTTAATATTAAATATAATATTTTGCATTAAGCACATTGTTTACTTCAATCTGTATAATCCAACGGGCAGACGGCATAGTACTAAATAACATGTTTCTGTGACATTCATGTTTCTGTGACATTGTTGAAATATTTATTATTGGAAAATTCTTGTCATGTCACTGCGATTTAGAATATTGTGAAAATGTTTATTGACTTCTTCCATTTTTTTTTTATCGTAAAAACTTGGATTCAAAAGTCTTGCACTAGGAACATTATACCACTGGTTAAACTAAAAAACGTAGTAGATATTATTTGTAGATACATTAGTTCCTAAAATTTCAGAATAAGTGATTTCTAATTATAATCATCAATTACATTAATCTTAATACTAAGTACCTTATTTTGTTTTATAAGTATTGATATTATCTAAAAACTCATTTGACTTTAACTTATATTTTTATTTTAAACTTGGTTCTAGGTAATGATGACTGCGATGAACTTTGATCATTGTTCGTCGAACTTGGTGATATGTGATAAATGAGAATAAAACATAGACACGCAATGTAAAGTTTAGTGTATAATATATGTTTGATTTTATTGGATCGAAATACTATTATATAAATATTAATAATACATTTTCATTCATAATAGTCAGCGGTAGTCATCATGGACTTAATCGTAGGATGTCACCAAGACTAGTCGTAGTCTTTGCTGCCGATTTTATGAACGCGTACAGCCGGCTTGGTCCTCCGCACCATCTCTCACGTAAACGGATAAGCTGTGAGAGTCGTGCTGTTTGTGTCCTGTCGTCCTGAAGTGGCGATTGATAGGAAAAAGCGAAAGACTGCTACGAACTACTTCATAGGATAAATTAAGTATTATAAACCTTTACGTTTGTTTAACTTAATTAATTTTATTATCTTTACAATGGGTTTGTATACATTATTTAAATTGAATTTCAAACAAATATATTCATTTATATATATAATGAGAAAAATATATATTTAACTAACACCAATGCAAACTATAGTAGTATTATGTAATTTAAATATAATTTTTAATTGTATCAATTCGTTACAATATTGAAAGTTTTTTTTCTATGATCGGGTGAAGATAGTTTCTTTTTTAAATTGAAAAGCAAAATGAATGAATATTTGTTATATTATGTGTATACGTTTTTAATATTTATGAATGTTTGTCAAGTATTTTATAGAGTATTCGTAACTTAGAATTTAAATGTTGGAAGTTTTCATGAAAATATAATAAACGCTTAGATTTTCTTTGAAAAAGTCATATTCGGTTAAGTATTTCATGCTGTAGTACATATATTTTATAATCTTTATTTCGGTACAAAACATTAGGTGTGCGGTAAGAATTTTTTGTGAGGGTAAGGTTCGTGTGATTATTTATTTATTTAGAGTATGGTACATAACAATATGTCGGCAAGAAAATGCATATTTTTCCAGTCGTTGAACAGCGGACAGGAAACGGCCGGGTTGAAACCTGGCCAAATGTCTAAAAACTTTCTTTTTTATTTATAAAAAGGTACATTTCGCGCAATGCGGTGAGTTTTCTTTTGTAAATATTTTATCATATGAGTACTTGATATAATGTGTTGTGTTCATGAAATAAATCAATGTGCTCTACGTTAAAAACGGTATGAATTTTATTTAAAAATGTTGGAAATTTAAATGCATAGTGGATAATTGTAAGCATAAAGAAGAATTTTTCTGTGATATGCATTCTTAATAATGTAAGTATAATACTATAGTAGTATAGTGTATATACCTTCTTTGGTTATACCTAATAGGACAAATAAGGAAAATTATTGATGATTGAAACTTATAATTTAAAAAAATATTTTCTGTACGATTAAAAATATTATCGTGTTTAAATATTTATAAACCTTATTTAAATTGAATTTATTTATGAATATATAGTAATTTATGTAAAATTCAAAATTCATCGTAAGCTTTATTCATACAGTTCGAATCAGTGCTGATATGAAAATTATTCGTAGCTACACAAACTGTCTATTTCGTATTCATCTCATGTTCTAATACTTTCATGACATTTATTCTTATTTATGAGTAGTGTTTTAACTAACTTTAAAACAGATATTTTGTTCTATATTAAAAAAATCTTTTTTTCAAAGATGTTTAAATTAATTTTTTCATGAAAATTTTCATTAAGTTCGAGAGAAAACTTTTTCATTACCATAACTAACGAAAAATATTCATGTTTTGATATAAGTTGAAAACGAATTAAAGACTAAATAAACTGTAATTTTGTTAATGCGATATAGTTGTAAATTGTTTTCTCAGACTCATTGTAACATGTATTTAAGCAATATCGCTTTAAAGTAATTTTAACTGCGTCTCATTTGATTCCAAATAATTGAAGCTATTCAATTTTCTCACGCACGCTATATTAAATTAATCAATTCAATAACTTCTTTATTCATTAATGGTCCATTTTTCATTTAGTATTCGGGTTTCTAAGTTTAAATAATATATTACATTATAATTTTATCTTTGTTGTATTTATCTGTTTTATTAATAGATTTTGTATTTTGTATTATGATTTTTTTTTTTTTTTTTTTTATTGAGTTTCATAATATATATAATATGTAATATTATATTCTAAATTTAAAAAATATATATATAAATTATCATGTAATACATATTTTATAAATTATAGTTCATAGCATATTAAATAAACATAAGTGACTTTTCAATTAGAAATTATTCGAAATTGTTGATGTTAATTGTTTGTACATACATTTTGTGTAATTTTTAATACAATCACAGTTATACAATACAGTTTAACCAATACAATTAATATCCGAGTATGCTACTTTTAATTTAAATTAACCTACGACGATAAACGGTATTAGAAAATAATTCATAAAATTTGTTTTAAACTCTCAGTGCGTTGTTCTATTTGGTCTATGCTCGTGTAAATTATTTCACGTAACATTTTCAATTAGTTAATACGAACTCCACCCTTTCTCCCGTTACCGTCTCTACTTTAAGTACCTCCGGGTGGATTATTTTCACGCAAGCACACGTAATCCTTTCTGATTAAAGTACGTAGAATATATTCGTACAGTCTCATATACACATATACACAGTACATTTTCAAACACACGCTGAATTGACATTGATAAACGACTGTTGTTTCAAAAATTAATAATATACACGAGTCCCCAATGTATAAAAGTTCACTAAGCCTTTCCTGAGGCTTGTAGAACACGAAGGGTGAACACTTATATAATAGTGTTTTTGTGTTTGTATAGAATTTTGATTTCTGTGGTTGAGAATGTCAATACATCATATAGGAATATTAGCGAAAGAGTTTATGTAATCGATGTGTGTTCTTGTTTTTACATTCAATAATTACATAATATTATATTTGAGTGGTATTTTAAATCGTTGTATAACATATTATAATCGACAGTTGCTCACTCCATTTTTTTGACTCGTTCAATTAAGTTAATACGGAGAAGTGTAAATTAAGTTTAAAGTTACTTTTATTTGTCTGTAACATGCAAAAATTAAGACTGAAGTTAGTTAAAAATTAGCTATATTTTTTTAAGTTGAATATTTATAGTTCATGCCAAAGCACTTATAGTTCTTATTTATATAACAATAATTAGCATAAAATAAATTATACTTTACATTTAAGGGGTTCATTTTAGGAAAAAAATTAACTCAATAATAAAGTGACTAATTGATTAGAAACATCATATCATAGAACAAATTTAAAATCGTCAAGTTATAAGTTATTATTTTTAATAAAACAAATATCTCGTTATGTATCTTAGTTAAAATTAACTTAACTTAAACTTTTTAACTCACTCGTTAATGCCCAGCTTTACAACAGCTTATTATAAATAATAATTTTTGAAAGGTTGATTAAGTCCGTTTTGTATTATTTGTCTAAGGTTAAAGCGGATGTATTTTTCATGGAGTGTTTTATGTACAAGATACAATAATGTCAAGTATTTGGTCGACAGTTTTGGAATTCCGTGGTATTTCTGTTGCTAGTGCCATGCTGATTGTTTGCGTGTTCTTTTATACGTACACGTTAATACATAACGTAGGACGAAATTAAACTTTTCCGGTTTCACTATTCCGTCGCCCTTCTTGTCACTACATTTACACTTTATATACCTGTAGAATGACATTAATTATGGAGTGACGACGATACGGTAGTGACGGCACTCGAGCCTTTGTCTGTTCTCTATTTTTTTCTCATTCTTTCACCTAGTTGTGAACGTCACGAATTCAATTCCAACTGTGTAACTTTGTGTCACTAATGCTTTTAATTTTAAACCTTTCGTTACTTATTTGTACTAGTATATCTTCTGGGTTGAGATTTTATGTTGGTATTTTTTTTTTCATACACGCTCCGTGTATTAAATGCAGCTTTTATTATACAAACATATAGCGTATTTAATAATGTAGCTATCATGTTAATTAATAATAGATTAATTCACAACACCATTCTATCTGGTTGTGTAAAAAGGAATTTTAATTTTAGCAGCGAAGAGGTAATTAGTTTTAATATGATACTCGTAGGTATACTTAACTTACGCTTTTTGGTCTGTATTTGTTTTATACAAATTTCAAACAGTGCATTAAATATTTCATACAACTATATACTTACTAAACTACAACTGATGAAATATCTAAGTACACGGAATAAAAATTAAGAAATATAATACGGTATCAGTTTTATTAACTGAATAACTTAATTATTGAAATTGTATAATTGTTTTTAATCAATATTCTTTACGACTACTTTTAATACTTATAGTAAGTTTTATTAGAATTACAGAAAAAAAACTCCGGAGATTAGTTCCATGTTTTGAAAATTTAAAAACTCACATCATCTGAATAAAAAACACTAAATAAAATATAAAAAAAAATATTGAATAGAAATAATGTAATATAATATATTATTTAATACATTGTTACCTAAGGGCTATGATATAGTGATACAAATTACAAATTTAATAGTAATTAAAATAATTTTTAACCTTCAATTTAACACATATAAAATACAATTACTATTTTAAGTTAATTTTTTCAGAGTAAATACAATTTTAAATCGGTTTGTTGAATTATTTATAATTATCTACAAAATTATTTATTAAATTATAATTTTTCTCATATTGAAAATAGTATAATTTTTTTTCTTTTAAAAATCCGTGATAAACTGCATATTGTTTTAGTTTTAAGTTTATTATAACTTATAACTATAGTTCATTGTTATTGTTATTATTTTTTTTTAATATAAACTGTCGATGTAGATATATCTGAAAAAATATATCATCAATCACTGGAAGAATTACAAGAATTAATTTTTTTTTTAACATTTGTATGACTAATAGTTGCATAAAAATTTAAAATGGAAACAATTTTAGTGAAATTGATGTTTCCTTCAAAAGCTCATCTACTTTTTAAGACATTTTACAGTAGGACATATTGAATGCTATTCGTCGAAACTCTTTATCGGTTGTCATTACTGCCGAAAGACCTAGTCGTCAAAGTCGATGATTCAAATCGCACCGTATCACATTTCCTACACGTAAAATCAACGAACAATACTTCGGTATTCATGGAAAAATTGAACTAGCAAACAGTGTGTTGAAGATATTTTATTTTTTTATCAAGGAGTAAAGAAACGCATTGTCCTTTATTTAAAGAAATCGTACACGCCATTGGTGGTACATTGCGCGAGGGTTAACCAGCGGGTGTTTGAAGTTCTATCTGAACCAATTCAACCTCCTTCTCGATTGTTCGGATAATAATGACCGAATTTCACACAACTTAACAATCTTGTTACCTACTATTCACACTCAAATTTAACAAACTTCTCTGTGATCTCTGTAAAGTTTCTTTGGTTTTGAAAATCGTTAAATTAATTTTGTGGCAAAACCTTAGAAAGTTGTATAGCGTCTAATCAATGTAGGTACAGTGTAATAAATAATAATTTATGATGAGTATAAAATGATTCATTTAAAATTATTATTGTTTCGAATAATTTTTGAATTTGTTCTTACACACAATTGTGTATTACAAATTAAGACCATTGGTCATAATTTTGTTAACTTAAAATCGTTATAATATTTTATAATTTAGAGTAGGTATTTTTTATTCATCACTGGTGAAAATGTTATTTTTAAATAATTTTTTATTGAAATTTGTAGTATTGTCTTGTTTTTTTTTTAAATTTTTTAATGCAATATGTAATTTCGATTTTATTCCTAGTCAAGACCATATAATTAATTTTTTATTAGTTATCTATTTATTTATAAAATATTGAAAAGTTAATGGAAAATTATCTTTAATTTGTTAATTTTGTTAATTTCTTTTATTTCTAACTGATATATTATTATTTTAATATTTGTTAACAATTGCCTTTATAATTTATGAGCTGTATATTAAGCTGATTACATATCTTGTAATAAACCAACTTAACAACACCAGAGATCTTAATGTTATTCATTGGTTGTTAATTTTTACAATTTAAACTTTTAAGTGAAAATCCGTAGTTCTTTGTTTTACATATTATATTTGTTTTATTTTTAAATTGGTATTATGTTAGAATAATATAGTTTTATATGAAATAACTGTATGGTATAATACAACAGATTTTCGTAATCATTACACAAGAAACAAATAATCTCATTTAAAAATCATTAATAAACTTTAAATACAAGATTACGCAATGTTCTACGTAGTAAAACTTAAAAAACCAAAAGGGAATAGTAGATGGATGTATTCCCTTGGGTATTACAATAGTTGTGTTGTTTGTGTTAAGTACAACTGTAAGATTTTGAACTGTCATCCCATCTTGATAACTGTGATTGAAGAGTATATTTTTGTGTGGAAAAAAATGTCCTTGATTAAGTCAGGCTCCATAGCTATTTTGAATTTTTTTGGCGAAGAGAAACTTTATCATAAGTATATTGAATTTATTTTGATTTACTGTTTAAACCGTTACAGAAGCTACCAAATTATAACATAACATTTATACAAAACATATGACCAGATAACATTTTTTTAGATGTTATCAACTACATCATTATATTTGTTTATATTTGGATAGGTAATACATAAATACATTAGTTACTCGTGTTTACATATAGTTACATGTAATTATTAAATACAGTTTATAATAAAAAAATCTAAAATTTTCTTTGTTGAACATAGCACATGTGATAGGCAATTACAATTAATAATTAATTTTTGATTATTTAAACAAGTATTTAAATTTTAACTTTAATTAAAATAAAACTGATTTTAAGCTGTCATTGTATCATTTATCTGTAAACTGTATATTATAGTAATACGAGTATAATGTCAGGATAAATAATTTTCCTTTAGTCATACCAGAAATGAATTCGACCTGAAGCATATTTCCCAAGTACAAAGTTATGTTCTGTCGGTCTTGTTTTTAAATTGATTTTTAAGAACACCCAAAGGGTGAATGCATTAAAATATGACAAGTTTTACTCACGGTCATACTGTACGGGAAGTTACAATAGACATTTTTGAAAGTTTGAGATTAATCTTTATAGATATTTAATTTCAAAGTTTTAAAATATAGTTGATATTATATAACCAAATGTAATAGATTTATTAATTTTACAATATATTTTTATAAAATGATACAAATATTGTACATCTATAAGTGTGATTTTTTTTTTTAAATACACATTGATAATGATTGGTGTTGAGTTACCTATATAAAAAATTGATGCCTCTGTTATCTGAAGTTCGTCACAAACAAATAATGTCACATTCTTTTATCACTAAATATGAATTTGTTTATTTAACAAGAAAAAAAATTAAATTTTGAAATTATCGAAATGTGACAATTTTTTTGATGTTTGTTAATATTTTATTAATGAAAAATAATGAAAAATAGTGTAAAATCCATTGCATTTTGTTAGAATTATAATACCATTAATAACAAACATAAATCAACTTAATACCTTACTGGTATATTTTTTTCTGGTATATACTATTACTATCTATAACTTATACTTACATCACTATATTATATTATAATTTTTTTTTGTTATAAATGTTTCTGGATATTTAAATATTCCTGTTCAGTTGCGGACGACTGCATTTTGTAGTATACGCGCAGTTATATAGATAACGTCTTAAAAATAAATCAAAATATGTGTATACTGTCCTAACAAGAAGTTTTATTTGACTTTCAGAAATCCTAAGGTATAATTAATCATATCTGAAAAGCGGCCTTTAGAATATACGTATGTTTTGTTAAATATCGCAAAAAAAATGTGTTTCCAACGTAAAAGTAAAGTGGTTTAAATTTTAAACAATGGAAAAGTAATTGGCTTTTATTTTTAATCATCTAATTTCAAAAATTCTTTTAAGTATGACAGAGTAGACAGTAATATGAAATCTAGTTTATTCTTATAACAAAAATCATATAATTTGATTATAGAGATTAATATGTATCTAAAAATGTTTATATTTTAAGTTATAGGCTATGTAAAAACTTTATTAGTTAACAACATTTTTTATTATATTAAAATTTTGTTTTAGTCATGTATAATTTATATACATATTGAAATTTTATGAGCAAAATACATTTGAAAAAAAAAAACTGAATAAATAACTATTTACCGTAAACGAATTTATAATTAACTGTCCGTTTCATTTCAATTTGTTTTTATTTTTAATGAAAAACAAAAATAATCAATAATGAAGTTAAGTCATTGGTTTTATTACTTTAAAAAAATCAGCAATCACAACAACTAAAAAATGTATTTTATATAATTTCATTCGGTATACTCTATTATAATTTTATAGCACACATGTATTTAGTAGCCATAATGGCATACAATATTTTTAGAAATAAGATTTAAACTGCGTAACATACATAATAATATAACTTGAATCGTAATTAGACTTATATAGAAGTTTGTGTTTACAGTTATAATCAATGCCTGTGAACGCCTATTATGAAGAGTTTTCATTGGAGACGTATTACGTTTGTTCATCATACGTCGAATTGAGTCATCACGCATTTGAGCACCTCGATATTTGTTATGTATCACCACAAATCATACAATTAACCCTTAGCCCGTTTAAAGTAAGATCTCATTTTAATTTATATCATAATTATTTTCAGACCGGTAATATAATATTGTCTTAAGAACGAGTGATATTAAACCTATTTTATTCTATTAACAGTTTAAAAGATAATGATGAAAAAAAAAGAAACATATGTAATTTATTAACTTCACTAAAATCATCGTGGAGGTTGTTAATGTTGTGCAGTTATCGCATACACGCACAAGGAGGTACTATGGAATATAATCACGTTAAATATTGAAAACTTAAATTTTTTTCCATCGAATTTCAGCTTAAGTATCCAAATAATTTCCAATATGGGAATTAAGAGCGCGGCGTGTCTTGATTACGATACGTTCAATCCGCAGAGACACGTTCTTGTGTACCCCATACCACTACATACATATAAATCCCAACGCACGCGTATAAAATATATTCTATACTTGCGCACCGGGTCGGGACGAAATGTAATGTTCCGTATAAAAGTAAATGTATATAAGTAATATATAGAAGAAATTTCGACGGCCTTTTTTGCACCCACTCTTTATTTATTTTTTTTTCGGAATATTTCCTACATGAAGTATAGTGTACTTAAGGTAGGAGGTTATATAGCGAACGGGTACGGTACACATACGGTATGAGAATATATATACAACTGGTATAAAGTTATCCGCGTGTTTGTGTGTATAATATGGGATATTTTTCTAAAAAAAAAAAAAAATAGAAAAGAAAAACGTCATGTTGTGTGTTAACTCTCCTGATATCGTATTTCTCTTTCGGTTTCGAATAAAATTTCCATAAACATTGAGGTTTTCGACCATAAATATGTGGAAAATACGTGAAGAGGAGAATTTTATACACGCACACGCATACGAGTATATATATATTGTCGCCAATCACGTTTCGTGACACCACATGGCAGATCTACGACGGAGAAAATAGGCGAATGCTAGAAAGAAGTAGAGAAAATTCTTACGGCTTTAACGACATCGTGGTTGTCGCTTTAACTACGACTATTGCGACGACATAATATTATATATACTGTACACGGAGAACATCATGTTAAAACAGCCAAAAATATTATAGAAAACGTACTAATCTGTTTTTAGTTACAGCAATAAAATATTTTTTTATCGTTCGTTTTGAGTTTATAAAAACTATATACGTGGTGTACGTTAACACGATATGATAATCGATAGACATGTATTCATTATACATTTAAGATTTTTATTGAATTTATTTTTTTTCCCCATTCATATGAATTTATTAAATTCTTCATTAAAAAGTTCATATACTTTATAAATTTTATCCGATGCTTACTTTGATACACTGTAAGTTGTTCACTTTGAACAGTTGTTTAAATTAAAGAAATGAACAATGTTTTTTTTTCACATATATTTTGCTCTTAGTGATAGTTTAAAAATTTAAATTTTTTAAATAAATAATTAAATATATATGTATGATTTGTAAACGCTCTGTTTCATGTAGGTATTTTAAAAATTGTAAAAAATGTTACTAATAATATTAATTATACGATACATAATAATAGGTATGATTTTACTTATAGCAAATAAATCATTTATAATAGATAATATACAAATATAATATGTATATTATTTTTATGAATGATAGTAACACTGATATTTTATAGTGTATGATTGCGTATATAGGGATTTTTATTATAATTATTATTTATCAAAGCTGGTGCCACTTTCGTTGGATTATCTATATTATAAGGTTAGAGATTGGCTGATATCTGGCTAAAGTGCAATACACATCCTTTATAGGTTACATATCTATCATATAACTGTATTTTCATTTATATATCCAGTGAGTAGTTATGTTTTAAGTAGATAAAATACTGTAATACTTATTTTATGTTATATGAAAATGATACCATTAAGCTTCAAACACATATCGAGAAAATAGAAAACGAGTAAGTTTAACCGCTTTGTTTACTAGCTACTTACGTATAAATGCGTGGGTAGAATGGAGCTTTCAAGTATATAAAATATTAAATAAAAAATAAAATTTATTTCATGTCTGTATTTCAAAAACTGTGATAATACGTAATTGTAAATTTGTGTAGGTAATGGTAACGGAAAGAGTAATATTGTACTAAAAAATAAAAATACTATTAGAAAACGGTAATATTAGCTGGCTAAATATGTGTTACGTCCCACTGCAGCATTGCGACGGATGAATAGCTAGTGCTGGAGTTGACGGTTTCTAGATTGCCTTTCTCTCGCTTTGCCTTCTTCGGATTTTCTTTATTTTTCTCTTTTTCTTCGACCATCGTCTCACTCAATCTGGCGGAGGTCGCGTGTGCGTGTATACGCACCTTTCATTACTTTTCACGAAAATAGAACGAAGAAACGAATGAAAAAAAAATATGATCGGTAGAAATGAAAATGAAGAAAGAGATTGAGATTGTGGACTGAGTAAATTTTAGTTTTCTGATGACATAAAATTAGATTTACCATATTTTTATAACAACGACAAAATACATTTATGCGGTGAAAAACTATATAATACATACATATTTTTTATCTTAAAGAATGAGTAGAAAATTTTTTCTTTTAATCGTACTCGTTTTTTTATACTCAATCAATACTCATAGAAAAAGTATTTAATAAATAGAATTGTTATTAAAATTGTATAATAATAATCTGAAGTATATTTTTTCAATTAATCAGACACTTAACATTCTAATAAAAACAAAGTGTATGTTATTTAAAATAGGTACGTATTTTTTAAAATACAGTATGTATTATATATTAATTATACTTAATATTTTGTAATTGTATTGTTTCACATGGCGTACTCTCAAGCATTTATTTTTTTCATGGTCTGTAGTTATTAGTTTTTAATTTATGGTACGTCATAGGTTATAGTAGGTAAATATTATTTATTTTATGATTAATTGTAAATAATAAACTACGGTTATTTTAATTCTGTTTGTATCTGTTGCTCTAATTTTTTAGTGGAAATTATTTTGTATTAAAAAAGTCTATTTATTTTTGTTATATTTGTTAAGACTTAACATATTGTACTTACAAATTATGATGTATTTCATTAGTCGTATATTTGATTGTGTATTGTACCTATTTTATTGTCTACCAAAATGTACTTCAACTGTTTATAAAGTATTTGTTAAGTTCATTGTTTTGTTGATAACCGCTGTACGATATAATTTTACTGCAATCAGTTAATAATATCATATAATTAGTTTACAATATATTGACGTATTATTTGTTAGTTTAGTTTTCTTCAAGAAAAATTATTGGTGATTTGGTCTATCAACACGTACATAACATAATATATTTTATACCAGATACCTAGAAAAGTATACTCTGTTATTATGACGTATTCAACGAGTTGTGTACAAAATTCACATTTCAGAGTATGGATTTGGAAGAAAAATTATCGGACCTATTCAGATAGAATGGCCTTTCAAATGTAGAATTAAATCGACCCGTCTATTTAAATTTCATAAAGGCATATTTAGTTCAATCCATAATTTTATATATATCTACTATTCGGATTAGAGGGAAACTTAGCACAGCTCAGCTTCCAGTACAATGTGAATAATATAAAAATATTTATCGAAGTATATTTACCTATTTGACGATATTTAATAATGCAATTATACTTGCACTTGTTTGAGTTCTTGTAAGTTATTTACTGGCCACTGTATTTTAGGTAGGTACTTCAATATTCGGTGATTGGTGTTATGGCAAATAATATTATGCTGAGCTTGCTTCTTTAGAAATTTTGAATTCAATTTGGATGAACGTGTTTTTCAGTCTATTCAAACATCATCATCGGGACTTTCTCCTCGAATGATTTTGTTATTCCGTATGGAATTGCCGTGTAAGTAAAAAAAAAAAACCAAAAATCTATAAAACTGTATTTATTTTTGGAATTCAAACAACAATCATCATTATACAAAGACAGAATTTTACACGTTTGTGATTTTCTACGTTTGAATTATTATTGTCAAATAATATACTTTTCCGAATAAATGGGTAATTCAAACAATAGTTTTTTAAATCGTCTTCAATTCGAACTTCGAAGATGTCATAATATTGTCATAAAACACGACTAAGTATTTCACATTTTTTCTCCTGAATATGATTAGGTGTAAAGTTAAATAGGTATTATATATAATATGTAAATTCAAATTATTGAACAGTAATAATCTATTGTTATTATTAGATTATTAAACTTTCTACTGACCGTTGTTGATTTTTGTATGCATTTTAACCGTATAAAATCATTTCTATGCTTACTCATATAAGTAAATTGCTTATAAAATATATTATTATTGTAATATAAATAGTATTTTCTAGTTAATTATCTGGATTTAGATAAAGATGCACATCATTTGGCATGAATGATATATTATGGCTTTTGGATATAATGCCTCTGAGATTTCAAAATTTATTCACTGCCATCGAATTAAGTTGTTGGGTGAATTTCGGTTGAATAACAACTGCAGCCAAGGGTATATTTGGGTAATTGACCAGTTAAAATATTCACCACTTACGGAAATCACAACAGCACGAAACATGAAGCATTTACCCAAAAATTATTATTTAATATTTTGAGACGTTCAAAAAGAAATTTAAAGCCGAAGAAATTTCTTCATTAATTGTTAATTTAATCAATTAATAGTTCATTTTTAGCATCATTATTTAAGAGCAAATGAGGTAAAATATCATTAAACATTTATAAAAATATTATTTTGACGTTCATTTTATGTTTAAATTACAAATATGAAGAATTTATAAAATAATGTAAATTTATGTAGCGTTATTAGGCAAGTTGTTAAAATGAAATAAAAATAAATTATATAAATAAAAAAAATTATTATCGTATTAAAATATACAAAAATATAGTTGCAAAGAGTATATTATTCAATATAAAATAATTTATGAATATTTTCTTTCGTTTTTAGATGTGATTATTTTTTTAAATATTTTATACAATATTATTATTTTTTTTTTAGTTTTTTAATTGTCTGCTAATGTTTTGAATTTGAAATCATTAAGAATAATGTATTTATTTTGGAAGGACATGCCGTAATTTTATTACGCTTTGAATTGTTTATGCTAACTGTGTTTAAGTTTGATGAAAAGATGAAAAGTAATTTGCTTGATGAGAAACGTTTATTTAATATTTGGTGGAAGATAAATTGTTTGAATTTTTGTTTATTTTTTATTTATTTTAATTATTTTATTCAAACAATAAAATAATATATGTTAAAAAAAGCGAATAGAGCTGGTGATTTTTTTGTTCACCAAAATACTTTAGGTATAACGTAAATAGTTAAATATACTAGTATAATGAAAATGTTAAAAACGTTTGTTAATGAATCGGAAATGTATAAATTAATCAAATACAAATTGTTATTAATCTTCCATAAGATTACCTGTCTATTTTAATTGTGTGTGTGTGTGGTTTTTAAATATTTATGTCGTATTGTCTTATATAGTACCAACTAAAATTACAAATCAAACGGGGTAATTAATAATTATTACTAAAACCGTTAAAATCACCTACTGAGTTTCTATAAAATAACTTAATCTATATTATGGATTTATTTGAGTAATTGAGTATATTAAACGGATTTTATAACACGGAGAGGGTTTTAATCTTAGTCGTTTGTTTCTATAAATCTGGATTTTCTAATGCGGATTAAGATAATTTTAAATACGTAGTGAATTAATTAGCAATTACGGGTTTAGTGTGGTATTTATGATGACGAACTATTCGTTTTTCATTAAGTATATAAATATAATATACTGTTAGTAAATATATTGCATTTATTTAATTTGATTCATAATATTTGTATAGGTACATATTTTCTTATTGAATATTTAGAAATTCGTTTAGAAAAAATGTAATTATTCAGAAAAAAAATGTATGTTTTAAATTGCAATAATAACTGAAAAACATATTTGGTAATTAAAATAAAATATATTTACAAAAACTTTTCTTGAACTATCGTGGAATCTACTTAAGAGTTTAAAATAACCTTCCTAATAGTATTATTACGCTAAACGTTATTTTCAACAAATAAATAAATAATCTCCTTCTAACGCTTCAATAGGTACTTAATTCTGGAGAATAATTTTTCGAAACAGTTTGGGTTGAATCGTTATACCTATTAATGTTTTTTAGTCGTCGCTATAGCCCCCCCCCCATAAAATTTCGAGCCCCTGTAATAAATGTTTGTCCGCCCCTTTATAAAACTTCCAAAAATACAATTTACCATCTATATAACAATTTTTGTAATAGTATTTGTTTTTTAATTATACCAATAAATTCAAATTCAATATTCATTGTTACTTATTGAGACTGTATTAGGTTTCTGGTAATAACTAATTATGTATTTTATTCTTATTACTGGTAATAGTATAATATTAATATTAAATTTATTTCAAATCAGTGCACGGTAAACGATAAACCATAATGTATTTATTATGTATTTTAAATAGTTATTTATTGTTTTAATAACATTGCTTTATTAATTCACATAATAGGAAATCAAATAATAAAATGTATTTACTTATAAAATAGATTAATTTAATTTAATTATATTTAAGTAAACATTAATTCTTTATTAAAGTGAAATTTTCAAAATTAACATTGTTTGTTATAATTTTGAAATACGTGACTTTTATTAAAACTTAAGTTTATTTGGAATATATAATAACTAATAAGGTACAATTATTCAACTGATCGTAATATTGGGGTTTTAAATTCGCTTTTATTCTACGTACCAAAGTAGTGTGTACACTGTTGACTGTACAACCCATCTGTAATAAAATAAAAAAGGTAAATTATTATTGTCAATTCATTATTTTATCAGTACCTTATTATTTACCTACGTATTCATTTAATATAGTAATAAATATTAATGTTTTAATAAATAATATTTAATGTTATAAAACATTTACTTTGATAAATTTACAAAACAAATATATAGTTTAAACGTTATTTTTTTTTCAAAATTATTATATTTAATACACATATATTTGTAAACAATGTTGATACATAATGGTAATATATGTCCGATATATTTACGTATTCATAAAAAAAAAAATTGAATGTTAGTGTACTAGTGTTACTATAATGTAACGTATATTGTTGTTCTAATAAAATGTTCCAATCATATATAATATCATAATAATAATATAATATATGACAAAAACAGACGGATTGGTATATTTACATAGAGTAATTACTCTATAGTATATTGTGAAAATTGATATTATTATTTATTTTAATTTTTTTCTATTTTTTCTATTTTTTTTTTGCTTTTTTCTTTACTTTTCTTATTTTTTCTGTAGTACTGTGGTCACACAAGTTGGCTACGACGCGAGCAGTTACCAGTTCGAACCCGGCTCAAGTGCAAAATATATTCTGCAGAATTTTCTGTAGTCTCTTTCCTCTGCCGTCGTTCTGGTTGCCTACACTGTCCCCCACCGGACCACAGCGACGGTCGCTTCATGATAATGTAATGGATTTTTTATTGGTCATGAACGTCAATAATTATACGATTAAAATTATTTACCTATGCGGAGAAAACGGTCAGAGAGTTACCTCCTCTCTCTTCCCCTAAAATAAAATACTCATTCACTATTTACGCGCGATCGCGGTGCGCGTCTTAAAATCTTATCACGTGTTTTTCGTTAATTATTTTTAAAATCAATATATTAGGTTACACCGGTCATATTATCGATAATATAAAATCATTAAAAATAGATTTTTTTCCCCCAGCAGCGTATACGCTCGCAAACGCTTACATTATTATACATTACTATACACTATACAGGTCGTGTGCGTTGACGACTCGACGAGTTGTAAAATAGGTTATCCTTTTACAGTCTGGATCTCCAGGGAGTCGAGCATATTATAGTAGGTATCTTGTGTGTATACAGTATTGAATCCGGACGAGTGCAGGGACCAGGCGGTGTGTGTTAGTAATAGCCGCATCGCGTACAATAGTATATATATATAAAGTGCAAGTATATAGCATACACATATTTACCTTAGTACCTACACCACATGTTCGTGAATCAGCTTTTTCTGCGCTTCCGGGCATTTGATATAAAGTACCTCTTTCGGGGGGCTTAATAACTTTGTTAGATATTATACGTATTATATCGTTACTCTTTCGCCCGCAAGTGCCGTCGTCGTTTAGGCGACTGGGCCGTAGGTAGGTACCTATATATATAATATGTGCACGACACGCTGACGATGACAAAAATAATAATAACAGTGGTTTCGGCGGAGTGTGTATACACATTATAATATTACGTATACCTGTACAGGTGAACGAAGAGACAGTATTTTTTGTTCATATAGTGATTTAATTAAATATGTTTTTCGAGATTCTCTGGAATAATGAAACTTTCGCTATTGCCCGAAGCGTTGGTTATTTGTAGAAAAAAATGTTATGGTCGATGAAATCTAGTCGTAAAATTCGAATTGGATATTATCATATTATAGCCCTATCGTGTTGATAATATTCATCCTAAGAGCACCGTAATCACATTATGCGTGAATAGCCTTTTTGCAAATATGGATTGCCGGGGTTTGAATTTAGACCAACAATTGTAAATCGTAGAAATATATATAGGTAACAACTAACAAGGAATTATGGAAAATGTATTTTATTTATAGGGTTCGGATCAAGATCTCTAAATCACGCACTTGGTTATCGAGTGGTGTGTAAACATAAAACGTAATACAATAATTAACATTTAATATATAATGGAATTATGACGTTTGCCATTAATCGCTAAAACGATATGGTGACCGACATAATTGACGAACACAAAATAATGTTCGTCACATATAGATTATCAAGTGTATTTAAACGTGTTGCTTCATAGTCCATGATAATAATGTTGAATACTTTTTATAATATTCATACACATTTAAATTTTTTTATGAAATATTTTCAATTTATTTATATATATATTTAATATTATGATTATAATAATTCTATTATTTTTGTTTTATACAGACTCAAGTCAAGATATTGTCATCGCTGTAGTTTCCAGAAAAAATCCAAAAAAGCTCAGTTTGCACCACGGTTATTTAAGATAATATAATATAATATATAATATCCGTCGGGTGGCCTCAACACTGTGATTCGGCTCAACAATTATCACGAATATACGACGACCATAATATAATACACTACATTGATGTATACATGTAGTTGTACATGAAAATTTGTAATACTGTAATACTTGATGAATATATCGTGCCAGACATAATGTACGATCGTATTAGGTATCTGGTATAATCATATTATTGGCAAATTGTAATATATACGACCTTTTATCAAAATCATCGTACAGTAACGTAAATATTACACTTACACTGTAGGGATTATGTGTGGAAGAGAAGGTGGGTTTATGTCGATCTGTATATATACCGTTATGATTGTATAATATTATAATTCACAGCCGTCTTTTGTATTCTTGGGACGCGTCCGGTTGACGACAGCGACGATAAACTCGACTCGATATATATATAATAACAATATTATAAAAGATGTATACGCGGGGGTGGATGCTACATTATTATTGTTGCTATTATACTGAGAGAGTTTGTTTGGAGAATTTTTTCATTGTTGTCATTTATATTGGTTAAATAATTAAATTGTATACGGTTAGTGATTAAATCGTAAATTTGATTGTACAGCGTCTATAACTATGCAACGTTTTATAGATTAAAAAGCAGAAAAAGAACTGTATTAATATTTTATGCTTTAAATTTATTTTTGTTTTCATTATGTGTATTATAGCCATAGGTACTCATTAGAGGTAAATTTAAAATAAATTATAAAATAGTACATTGTTACATAATATTATATATCATGAGATATTTCTTCTTATATTAATATTTTTCTGCTGCAGTATTCTGAAAATTGTGATATTTTTTTTTATATACATATTTATCGTTAAAAATATTTAAGTGCATAATGTGTATAAGTTATTTTATAATTACGTTTATTAATTTTTTTTTTATTCGAAATTCTTTTGAAATTCTTTAGAAAATTAAAATAAGAATAACATTAGGTACCCATAATAATTAGTCATACATTTTAACAACAATAAAACAATGTAATCTATGTAATTACTAATTACATATTGATAATGATCGTTAATTTTAATTTTAGTTATTCAGTGTTAACTGTTTGGTCAATCAAAATAATATTATATACGTTTAACAAAAACGACAGATTTTCGTGTTTTCAAAATTTTTAATTACACCGATAAATAGTGATTTGATCCATGTTTATTATGCGTAGGAGCACGTAGATAAATTATTAAATTATTGAAAAATCAAAAATGAACGTTAAATAAATTGTTAAGTCGATACTAATATCATCCTTGTATTCATAATGAATGCGTTTGGAGGAGTGTACACTGCGGCTAGTGTTCAAAGGATTATACGGTCAAAAGGCTGTTCAAAATGTTTTCGCGCACGTCACGTGGTCCGACCCAATTCTGGTCATTATTATTCTGACCACCGCAGCTATCTGGGCTAGGTAAACTTTCCCGGCCAAAGTATTTCCATCCAAAGGAATGGGTTGACAAACATGGAAGGTTTCCTCGTTCAAACATCAAATTAGAATATTATAATAATATTTTATACGAATTTAATATTCGTATTAAAGGTTTCGCCGAGAGTCAGTGGTGTACTGGTGTATTCAGATGGCATCGACGTCGTCATGTCGAGCAGGCTGCATAAATGTTATTTGGTATGTTTATTGGTCAATTCGACCGATTGAATTACCCTTAATAAGGTTTTCATTAGAAATGTAACAACAAATATTAATAATTGTTGAAGGTACATAGGTACAAAAATAACTTTGTTTTTTGTGTGATATGAGTTGTACTCGAATGTATACGATCGATTTTTTTATGTATCGAAATTTAAAATAAATTATGCTCTAGTTAATAATTAATAACTGATATGATATTATTATTTGTATTTATATTATTTGGATTTTTTTTTTTATTCGTGGTATACCTAGGTAAAAAATAATTAATCCTTAGGTAAGGTTTCCATATACTCTTTATGTTTGCCTTGCACTGACGAGTGATGACGAACGAGCGACGGCGGCGCGGCCTAACGGTTATCGAAATTAAACAAAATAAAATTCCATTTTCAGTTGGTAGCTGAAAGTTGTATTTTAAAATAACGTTGAAAATACTAATGGAAATGTAGGACTACGAAAGAAAATATACATTTATTATGTGTCATGCTGTCGTAGGTCCGTGGCTGAAGTTTGAGATGAACGTTTCACCGGCCATTTCTCTTGTTTACACTGTTTAGGACTACTGGCGTATTAAATGTCGAGATTAGCGAAAAATGCGCTCTGGACCTTAAACAAGGCAAAATAATTATATTAATGACACATCATTCTGGTGTACTTTGGTACGCCAACGGATGGTCGTGTCTTAAACGTTAGCTATCCATTATTATACCTATACAATATTATTCTCATTACGACACAGCAGTATCATAATGATGAGGTCGAAAAAATTAGCGGTAACCGTTAATGAAAACGGAGAATAACAAACGTTTAAGATTAAAATATAATATGCGTAAATACCTACGACAGATGTTCAGCATTCGAATTCACACGGTTTGTGGTACATGGCGTGGCCTATTAAGCGTACTGTTTATTCTCTACTTGCGAAAACGATAAACTTTATTAGGTAACAAATCGGTAAAAAGTCGGTGAAAGTTTCACAACCAAGAATCCGTTTTTGGACTTATTTTAAATACTTTACGTTATTATATCGGTCTTTAGAGAAAAATGTTTTTTGATTGATGCAACGCACGATATAACTTTAAAATATTGAACGTCATCTCACCCATGTCTCGTGTCTCAAACTTAATTATATTTACAATCATTCACCATACATGCTTTTTTCTGATTTCTAATTCTATCTATTTTTCTATTCCATTACCAATCACCATATAATTTTGTATTATTCATTTCTTAAAATTTATGTACTTGAGATTAAAAATTGGATTAAATTATATTAGACGTTTTTTTTTTTAATAATGCTTGTGGTCTATTAATTTTTTTCTCTGTGAAATACGTGATTCGAATACAACGTAAAAAACTGTTACTATAAATAATTATAATAATTTATTAATTGTTTTGTATTTTCAGAAACCACCATGATGCATTTTAAATTTTAATAAACCGTTCTAGGATGTATGTGCGTTCGTTTGTCGATTAATGTTATATACATCACCTGGTTTGGCAGCATCGTATTCATATATTATTATAATATACGTACGTACGTGCAGCGAACTGTACTCGCCCTTACGCAGCGGTCGGCCTCGTAACCGCAACCGCCTTCTGAATTAACCATCAAAGCGGTCGTGTTTCGCAAATAATACCGTTTCAAAGGAGAAGAAAACAAGTCTATTGAAAGACACTCGATATTTTCCATTCGACAAATATCGTCGTTGCCGTCGCGGCGGAAGCGAAATAAATACACATTTGGGCTCTATGTACATTGTACATATATATTTCTCTATATACCGTCTCTGCCACTTGCTCACCCACTCTCTCACCGTGTCTTTATCTCTATTAATCGCTCTCTCTCTCACACACACGCACACGCACACACTATCTCACTCTCTCGCTGTATTTTTATTTTTATTTTATATATTGACACAAAATTAAGTCCGCCCGTAAATAAATACCGGCAGCAGTGGCCGCCGCCAAAGGGTGGATCTTTTTCTTATTTTAATGCGTCCTCGTGGAGCTACCCCCCTTCAACCCTCCGCCAAACCACTGTTCCCGTCTACGACTTGCCTCTTTGTACATTACGCGTTTACGGGCCAGTGCAGGGGTTCAAAACGATCTTCACGCAGCAGTGTGCATTTTTTCTCTCATTTTTTATTTTTATTTTTATTTTTATTTTCTTCTTTACTTGTTTTTGCACGAATTTTTCTCGCGCGATGTACACCTCTTTCCTTTACTTCCACACTCTACGCCTCCGCTTGCCGCGTTCCACTTTTCACACAATTGCAAACCAAATCATACAATCTTTTGTGTGTGTTTGGTTCAGCACTTTTGCAAAACTTATCCCGCTCGGCGTCTGTCTCTACCCAACGGAGGCTGCATGTACAGAACGCTCCGGTTCACCGTTCACCGTTCGCGGGGCAGCTGTAAATCGTAATTATTTTAACGGCGAGCGGTACAGACGTTCTGGTCTTGGAACGAAATAAATAATGGTCAAAAATTTGTGAAATATAAAATTAACAACGACGGACGGAAACGCTATGAAAAACAAATGACGTCTAGTACATCCGGAAAATGAGTACGTCATCGCGAGTCCGTTATAATATGCGCAACAACATGTAACTTAGGTACATACAGAAGTACAATAACAACAATGATATTATGAAGATCGTTCTGTGTTATTGTTCTTTTTTTTCATCTCTTGAATTATTTCTCTGTTCATTAGACGCTTTATTATTTCATAAAGCATTTTTAAATACGCAGTACATTCGTGAGGCACTAAATTCTCTTATGGATCTACCATGTGCATGTCATTTTCACGATTTTACAAAGTTTATAAACATAGGCAATTATCATGCTATAATATAAGAGTCTGTTGTATGTATTTATTCTTCGAGTCTGCAGTTTTGTACTCAATTATTATTATTACGTCATGAAATCGTCACATAATAAATAATATTTTACCGTCGTTAAACAATAATATAATTCATTGCGATGAAAAATGGTTGCGTGTTCAAAATACGTTTTAAAATTGATATCGACAATAGTGAATGTTTAAATAACTGATCGATAACATAAATAATATTATTATATACCTACTGGATATGTCTGTAGATTATTTATGATATTTTTAAAAATATTATTTCATACCAATAATATTCACATACTGTATGATTTATTTTTAATTTCTAGGAGGTAATAGTTGTTGGAACTCTTATTCGTAGAATTCCTAGAATAATATAATGTAATTATTTATATAGTATTTGACTATGATGGCCTTGGAATTAAAATGCCGATTCTTATGAAATATAAGGTTGGTACGTTTTCCGAGAATTTTATTTCAAAATATTATTTTTAAACAAAAGTACGTATATAAATTTAAAATCCGTAGTGTGTACACTGCTATAATAATATGTTCGCTATCATATTCACATGCATTCTGAGCAATATTCATAACTTTTGGTTATGAACGTATAAAATAAATAGTTACTCGAGTAATGGGGAGTTAGGGACCGTTCATTTTTCAAAATGTCATTTTAAAATTTAAAAATGCAGCTGAGGTGAACGAAATATGAAAATGACAAATTTATAGAAAATAATGCATAATATTATGAATTATTTTAATGGCTAACAAAAACTGTATCGCGTATATTATGCATCTCGTATAATTTTGTCAAAATATCAAAGTACTATAAAATGATGTTTAAATTATATTATTATGTAAACTTGTATATTAATTGATGTTTACTTAAAAATTATAAGAAAATATTCAGACATTTTTTCGATGAACTTCGGTTTTTTATTCGTTTAATTTTCGTACTTCAATTATAATAAATATATACAATAATAATTAACAGAATAATTGTATTATTAATTTATTTGTAGAACTAAGTTTAGTCACAGGTTTTATTGAGATGTACTAGTATTTTAATCGTGTGAAACTTTTGTCGTTTATTTTCCTGTATGTATTTTTTTATTTTTACATTAGTCCTGGCAGTCCTAGCGACAACTTGCAATTCAGTTAGGTATGTTTGGCGCGCTAGTTCACACTATGGAGAGCATTTTTTTACATGCACAATTACTTTATGAAGTTTGACGTGTATCCTAGATACATAAAGAATCAAATATGCAATATCAATGATATAAAAATGTGTATGCTTCTGGAAGAATGTGGGGAGGGTGATAATAAAAATGGTAACAAAATATTATGAAAGTGGATGATATTTAGCATATTGTAATGGGGAATATTATTGGTAAAATTGATACATACCTACACAAAAACGACAATTTACTCAAAACGATATTTTATCGTATTGCACTTTAATATATCTTACCTACTATTATTATATTATTGATTATTAAGGAAATAGCTGGTGTTGTTTTTATTTTCAAGATAAGAAATTCCCTTAGATTTTTGAAGACAAATTCGAATTTTGTAGTCGAATTGAAGTAATTAATGATGATTAGTATAAAAAATAAAATCAAACACTATTTAATAGGACGACCGGATCAATAATATTATAACACATTTCCTTCAAAACTATCATAAGAAGGTCGATGGTTTTGCGCCTGATAACGACGAATAATCAGAGCAACGAGGGTCCGCGGTGTAGCCTTGACTCGATGGTGGCCAGTTTGGTAACCTAATTAAGGATAGAGCTCGGTTATGAATAAGGGTCCAAAGGTCTAATTATCAGGTCAGTTTTTCGTCACGATTATCATCGTCAGAAAATCGTGGAGCGAATCAAGTGAGCAGAGTGGCAGCGGTAAAATGTCTGCCCCGAGCGTTTCGCACCTGCGGCCGTCGACGTTTTGGACCATCGCGGAGGTGCTAAACATCGTTAATATCATTATTGCGTGCACAGTCGCCATGGTCGTTAGCGGCGTTATCGCGTATGCCCTTGCAATTGTCGTTAGTCTTTATATCACAGTAGTTGAATCATTATAATATTATTAATGCGTATTTGTGTGTAAGGAAAGACGAACCTGTGCAGCGGTATAATATAAATATCAACACATATAAACGCAGTTCGATTGTGTTGGTGTCTTATATTTTGCAGTCGTAAATATCCATCCTAAATATTGTGACATTTTTTTTTTTTTTTTTTTAAGATTTGTTTGTTTCTATTCAATTAAATACTATTCTATCTTAAATCCATGTGGATACTTGCTGTATATATTTATTATATTAGCACATATTTACCGTTTTAGATTCTGAGCGAAGCGACGAAAGTATTGATTTTACAATGTGTGTTTTATTTTTTATCTAACCTTTAGGAACAGTAAAAATTATTTCTTCAATTTTCAACTTCAACATGTTTTCTGGTAGAAAAGTGAATCTAGTTAATAACATAAGCTATCAAAAGTAAAAATTTCTCAGTTTTTTTTTTTTAATAACTCAGGAAAAACAAAATAGGGAAAACTTATTTTTAGACAAATCTGGTTTTTTGACAAAATCGATGAATATTTCACTTATTTGACATTTTTACCAAATAATTTATATTAGTATTTTCTGTACGTATACTTTAATTTAAAATATGTTTTGGGTTTTTCTTGATCTATTTATATACATTTGGGATTTTCGTTTTATTATCTATAAATGTTGATTAAAAAAGTAAGCTTTATCCAAAGCATGAAAATTAAATACGAGATATAAGTTGTTCTTATAGTAATACTAAAATATTAAAATATATAAACACAATTTTGAAGTGCAAATTTTGACGAAATAAAATATTTATAGAATTTATTTCACATAGAATTACAATTTTAGTTCATTTGTTGTATTTCAAAAATATTATTCTCGTGAACTAGAAACTTTTACGTTTATTATCATTTGTATATTTTAATGTACAAAATCATATTTTTAAAGTATATTTGAAGCTATTGTTCATTAATGCGCAAAACCTATTCATAAAATTTCAAGGTAAGGCTTCAAAAGTTAAAAACAATAATTGGTATATGATAATATACATATATATTATACATACTGACAGACCGTCTTCACTCAGAATAGTTTTTCGCGTGGAATGATTTATCGTTGAATTCAAATTTAACACATCCATTACAGTGACCTACTCAATAATGAGGTAAACTTGTCCCTTTTTGTGCAGTAGGGTGGGTTACCTAGTAGCTCGTTTTTTTTTTTTTTTAAATTTTTTTTATGGTTTTATGCAATAAATATCGTTCCGCGATCCATGATCTTTGCGGTGGTCTAATATTCGAAAAAATGTCACGTCGTTGTTTATACTACAAACCCGCATTGGTCGTTTATTGTTAGGTCGACGTTTGGACTGTAATCGATGAACAATTTTCTTTAGACTTTTTCATAGATATAGATGGACCTTAATATAATGGGTAACTACAAACCTTAATGAGACTTACTTAGTTAAGTAACCACTATCTATGAATATTATAAATTTGTTTGGCGATGAATGATGATTGATATTCATTATTTATTATTTTATTAAAAATTACAAAATATTGCACTGGCATAGTAATGTTTAAAAATCAACTCTGAATAATTATTGTAATTTAATAGCTATATAAACTGCATCTTTTTTATTTTGCCATTTACGAGAGTCGAGAATAATAGTATTATGTTATGTTTTAAATTGGTCGGTACCTACTCACATTATACTTCTCGAGTGAAACCTCTTTCTACTTTTATTAATTCCACCTTACTTAAATTGTCTACATATTTTTTAACTCGTAGTAAGCAACATGAAATATTATATTTTATGTATAATTTATTTATTTATTAAAAACAAGTTATACATTATAATTTACAATTTATTATTTAAATATTCCTAATATCATGTACTTATTTATGTGGTGTCCCTATATGAATACTACATTTATGAGTAAGGTTCGCTTCAACTTATATAATAATTATACTAAAATAAGACAATTATTGTTAACTACCTATCGTATAACATTTGCATGAATTATAATGTTTAATTTTTATCATTCGTTAGATGGTATCCATTAATAGTATTAATTAACAAATTGCTCTGAATTTAACCACTTAAAAAAAAAAGTCGACAAAAAGCTAGTGACAGTAGAACGATCTTGAATGACAAGGGAAATAGTCTTTCTGTATGTTAACTTGAAGTGGGTGTTCCTTTAAACTTTAAAGTTACTTATACAATACGTATTATGATAAACTTTTAATTTCATAAAAATGCATTTTATTATAAATTATTGTAAAATAACTTTATTTTTATCCAGTAAAAGTTATTTAGAAAAAGTACTTCACACTACCGCTATCTACTATACGGAAAATACGAAGAATATTTTTTGATAGTTGATATTAAAATCTAACAACTATTTTATATAAGGATTTGTAAATGTGATGTAATTTAAATTAATGATAGTTAATAGTAGTAGAAATTTTATATTTAAGAATACTATGCAATGTTTAAATCTTCAAAAAAATTAATTAAGATAATATATTATTTCTAATAATAATTTAATTGATTTTAATTTCTAATAATATTAATTCGAGTTAGTTGAGGTTTCAAATTATTGTACTTGAATTTTAATTTGCGAAATTTTCCAAACATCTTTATAACATCATATATTTAAATAAAATGTTTCAAATTCCTAGATTTTTTCCTATTGTTAAAAATCGAGTTAAAATTTGAACAAGATATTATAAAATTCATTAGTTAATTATCAAGATGTTTTTACTAAATTTAATGGCGCCATTTTAATCTAAAAAAATCTTTCATTACAAAAATGTTTACTTGACTAGTTTACTGTACGGAGATAAAAATCCTATGGCATATTATTTTATATATGTTAAAAAACAATGGATTATACACTGTAAATGAAAATAAATCACCCAAATGAAACTATAAAGCAAGTCCTGTAAGAACCCCAAAGACATATTAAAAATAGGATACGGAAATGGCGAAGGCGAGTCTAAACAGATTAAGTTGGTAAAAGTAATGATAAAGTCGAATAGTACGTATAATATCAAGTCACTTATTTAACGTTACGTTGTGACAGTTTATAGTGTCCCTGGAATTTCGATAATCAACGGTGACCATGTTATTAGTTGGAAAATGATGATTATTCAAACATAAAATTATATTAAAATGCGCCTTATATATTATATTAATATTATTACGTGATTGTTAAATAAATGTTGTAATATAAACTATATTGTGTTCAATCGGTACAAGTTTAGTATCTATCTAATATTCGAAGTAAAATATTTTAAATTCACATCTTGTCGTTAAAATGTTAAATTGTATTTATTCTTCTTGAAGATAATGTGGTTCGCGCTCACATGAATACGTCTCATTCTTATGTGTTAGACTGTTTACAATTTGTAAAAAAATGTAAGTATAGTTTATAGAAAAAGTGATTTGAAGTTTAGAAAAAAAAAGAATAATTAATATAATTAATATAAATGCATATATTTTACATAACTATACAAGTATAATATTTTATTATGTATACATGAAATCGGTTAAATGACATAATATATAAGTTAGTAAAACTACTGAAAAATACTGAAAACAAAAAATCATTAAGAATCTCCATGTATTAGATACTCTATGGTCTATTGGTTTTGATATATCTTAAACTAGAGAGCCTATATAATATTATCTAGGCTCTCTATCTTAACCCATGTTCTATAGGTACTAACCGTCAATAGTTGAAAAATAATAGTTTATAGATTTATTAATTTTGTTTTTGTTTGTAAACATATCACATAATTTGAAACGTACTGTTTTACTCGGTCCTAATAGACAATTTAAGGATATTATATTATTTGAACTTCCTAAGACCTAAATGAACACAGCAGATTTGTAATATATTTGTACTGTTTTATTTTATTTTATTACAATATTAGGTACATTTTTTTTTAAACCGTTTAATTATTTTTATAATAACTAATGAGTAACAGATTTCTACTATTATTCGATAATTGTTTAGTATTATATTTAAAATTTTAAAAGACAGTATCCGAGATAGATGAATGTAAGATAATTTTCGGTGATGTAATAGTACATTATTATTTTTCTTATAAAAATATAATCTACAAATGTAACAACGACTTCACTGCGTGATTTATTTAATATTCCTCATTAGTACATTACAATAATATGCGCATTAGTTTGCATGATGTACCTAGTCACAATATATTGTGTACAATACCTCAGAAATTATAATATTAGTAATTGATAACTATTATTCAAGTAAAATAAACACGATGCATAACGGTGTATTTAATAACCGTGGAATCATTTATAGTGGAGATCGTATAATACATTACATATAATATGTAATATTATGTATTATAAAATAATTGTCAAATACTATTGCATGCAACAATCAGGACAACAATAAACAATTACATTTAACATTAGTATTAGTATATACCCATGCCCCATGGGATATGAATAAGTTTATACCTATACATTAAAAAACCAATTATAATCGTTTGTTAACTTGTATTAATTTTTAACCATCGCATAATTCTATATGTTTATCACTCAACAGTTTTATTATTATAATGAAATATCGTCCTAAATTTTTAATTCACCAAGTACAAAATAATAGAACATTATATTTGTTTTAAAATAATATAGGTATACCTATTATAGATTTATAATAAATTAAGTTAAAAATTGTATTATTATTCAATCTTTTAGGTATGATCAAAATATGGATTTTATATTAATCATCATAGATTTAAAGATTCTATGTGGATTATACTATAGTTATACCTATACGTGTAAACTGATTAAAAATTGATTATTCCACCTGGTCACGCAGTTGGTAAACTATAATCACTGTTGTAAACAATGACGATACAATTTAAATGCATTACCATTTTAATAACCAAAGGGTAAACGATTTAAAATTAAATTGAAATTATTCCAAGTCAAATAAATTAGTTTGTGATTGCCTAAATGTGTAAAAGCCCATTTAGTTACAACTTACAATGTTCATATTTATTTATTGAAAAATATATTAAATTAAAATAATACATCTAGATTGTATGAAATATCGTTGTTTTATTATTTATACAAGATGATTATTCATGCATGTTCATCATCCCCTCCCCCTTTCTTCGAAATCACAGATATTTACAATTTTGACATACCAAAACCAAAATGCTAATAATAATAGTTTTTGGGTTATTGAACTTTGTATGATAGGGATAATAGGTCCACGAATACAAGTTTGAAATATATGATGCTATATAGTGACTTGGAAATTTTAGTAATCAATATTAAACCATATTTGTTTATAATTAAAAAAAAAATTATCTACGTGTAATATATATTAGATTCAATACTCGTATTATGTCTATTTCGTATTTTTGTAAAACTATTTTTGAAAACTTGTATTTTTAGAACAAACATTTTAATAACTGAAAATTTACTCGCTTAGACTTTAAATTAAGTAACTACAGAAATATTAAAAACAACAATATATATTCATTAAATGATTTACAGTTTAAAGGAGGGGGTTCTCATTCAAAAAATACAGAAGTTTATATTGCCACAGGACCCTTAAAGAGTAGTGAAAAAATCTCAATAATATGAAATATGAAAATATGATCTTTAAGTATATTTTAAAATTCTATGAACTAGAATTTGATTAAATTCATTATTAAAGGGAAAAAATGAGGCTAAGCATGCTTGATAAATTACTCTGTTTAAACTCAAGACTAAAACTTAAAAGCTATTATGTTTTAAAATATTTAACAAGCATAATTTTAATGTTAATACATTTTTAAATTATAATATAATTATGCTATAGAAGGGTTTATGATCAAAGACATTAAATATTAATTGAATATTTTTTAAACAAATGTAATGCATAGTATACAATAGTAATTATTTTTTTGAAATACTAGTTAGTTTTAATGCTAGATGTAACATATTTTGGAAAAAAAATTTAAAAAATCTAACATAGTTGTCATACAACTAAAATATTTTTTATTTTTTTGCTGCAATTTTAACCGATAATTCATACAAAAAAAAGTGTTACTTGTATAATTATTCTTAAATAGATGATATTATTATTTTTTTATACAACTGAAATTATCACAAATTAAAATGTCATAATCATAGTTTTCTCTTTGCAGTTGAACTACGCGTGTGTATGATTTGTACGAGTATTGTATTTTGCGTATAATTGTCACTATACATTTTCAACCATGTATGCGATGAAAGGTGAGTGCATTAATTATAATACTAACGTATAGTTTTAAATTTCATAGTCTGTTAAATTAAGTTAAATTAACCTTTTTATTAGTATTTATTTAAAACCGAGTAAATGTTTTATTCTTACATTTCACTAACAATACGAGATAAGCTATTAAAGTGAACGTTAATCGTTTCTGTAAAATGTAAATAGCCTTTTTATTAATTAAAATTTTAACATAATGCTCCTGCGTTAAAGTATTAGTGGATATCCGTTGTACAATATAATAGTTACTATTTTGACATGGTTCACTTCACTATAATTGTTATGCTTTACATATTTACCTTATTCTGAGAGTATAATTATATTATTCTATTATACCTTTACCTGTTATGCATTTTTAATCGTAACTTATAATTTGTAAAATGTAAATGTATATTAAACATAATAAAAAATAAATTCCGTATCTTATCCAGATTTTTAATGGTTTTATTCCATAAACTAATATTCAAATTTTCGTTTATTATTACATTTATATCGAATAACAAGTGTCTTTATCGTTAATTAGTTTAAAAATTATATTTTTGAATAGTTTGAGTATTTGACTCAAATAAATTAAGGAAGCTAAAATCACAACCAAGGTATAGTGTTTTTCAAAACAACACATTTAACAATGTGAAAAAAAATAAAATATGTCTAGCAATATAAAATTAATTGAAAATTTTTATAAGATAAAAATAAATGAATAGAATTATATAACTCAATAACCGTTCACTTTAAAATATAGAATCGATAAATAGTAAGTAAAAAACTACAAAGATATGTATAATACTCACCCAAAAAATCGAGATTCATGAACTGCATAATAATATGATTAATATTTAAAAAAATTTTTTAAATATTTTGTAATTTCTTTTGGTCAACAAAATTGTATATATATATATCATACTTAAAGAACAATGTCTTTTTGATCAAAATTGAATACGATATTTCTTTATTGAACACGGCCGTCCACATATTAAGTAGTTTTAGGCCAACAAGAATGTTCTACATATACTTTAAAAATTATTTTATATAATATAATCCATGTCGACGTATTATATTCTCTATTAATAAATATATTAAGATTTAAATCTGTTTAGTGACTATACGTTATATACTCTCAAACATCTCGTTGATATTAATTTTTAATTAAAATTCTTCATTTGCAAATTTATTACTATATTACTATAATAATAACTACGATACGTACAAGATATTTTTGTTATTATCTATATTAAAGTTTAATATAATATTATAAATCGTTATAATATCGTAATATCCAAAAACAAATTTATCGATAATTTTATTTTATATATATATATATATATATACATATATAATATATACGCTTATAATTAAGAATTAAAAGTATTTAAAAATGTATGGTTTTATACTATACTTTCACAATTATGTTTAAAATAAAAAACACAATAAATAAATAATTATAGTATATTAGTAGAATAACAAAATAATATGATTGATATTAAATAATATTTAGCTATTACGTTTAGTAATAAACAATAAGTAACGGATATTGGACATAGTACATATGACCTAAAATGGATATAAATAGTATTATATTTATTTTTAACGTATTAATTACCAAGTTGTTGGTCTAAGTATTAATTGTTATGGGCGAAACGTTTGAAAATAAATTGGAAAATTCTTTTCACTTCGATTATTGAGAATCTGGTCACGAACAGACGACAAATAAAGCGACAACAAATCTTAATGTCCTTGGCAATAAACACGAGTACAGTAATTGCTAAACTGTACTGTCACAATTTACCAAAAAAGAAAAAAAATAGAATACCCAAACAAATCCCATAATTTTATATTTATCTCAATTCTCATGTGATGTTCTATAGTTTGTTATATCAAACTATATAATATCGTTGATAGTAGTCTTTCATTTTTAGTGAATGTTTAAATGAAAACTTCCCAATTCAAACTCATTTAATAGTTTTCTTCCATAATATAATGGTTAAATGTGGTCTTAAAAAATATTTTGAAGTAGCTTTGTCTTTGACTTGTATAGCAGTTAAGACGCACAGATAATTATTGTGTACATAATATTATAAACAAGGAGAATTATAAAAATTATACTGTTTATATCCGAGTTCGATTTTATAAGAAATCCAAGATATTATTACAATACAATAATTTAAAGTATTAAGCTATTAACAATACTGTATACAGTAATGTTCTATAACAATTCAGCTTGTTATTGTTTGGTGCAGTTTATTATATCATTGTATATAGAGTCTTTAAAAATATAAAATCAAATTTCAGTCAAGATTTAAAAAATATAAAAAGATGTTGTTGAAACACGAATACTACAAATAATATTGACTGTCAAGTTTTTAAATTATTAAAGAATAAATATCCTAAACAGCAAACAGCGATCTGTATAAATATCAAGTTATTTTTATAATGAACTCGGTATACTGTAGTTTTAATCATATTATGTATCAGTAGATTTTCTTACATTTTCAAACTACGTCTGTAATCAGTAAAAATCAATTCTGTGAAAATAAATTCTAATGATCAATACCTATTTGTACAACTTGTTTTTCAAACAAATTAATGCTGGTACTCGTTTACCAAAAACAATTTAGGTTAATAAAATGTGAACATACAGACTGCTTATAACTAGTTGAGACGAGAGTGAAAAAATTGTGCATGCACTGGTAATTATTTTTCAATTTATAATACTCAGACATGAATAATGTGACTTTAAGTGGACGTTTTCCCCGCACAGTACTGAGTTGGTGGTGTTGGTGGTAGTGGTGGCAGTGTTGGTGGTGGTGCACTTGAACCGACAATTTCTGAGTTATTAACCGTTACACGAGGACACGCAATATTTCACACCGAAATTGACAATCGCCAGTCGACGGAAATGATTTATGTGACCGACACGGGGCCAACCAGTGCTCCCCCAACTCTCGGCCGTTCGTTCCATCGTATATTTCTTATTACGGTTCCACACACGAAACTACACTTTGCTCCGTCCCTCTTGCGATCCCTTTCCGCTCGTTCAACTATAATCCACTTAGGTTGACACGGCGTAGAAAAATCCGCAATACCTAAAAATTGCATTGTGGCAAAATCGAGTTTTAAACTCGTATAGAATTTAATACAGAAAAAAAATAATAAAATGTTGATATCTAGCCTATAACACGGAAATCTTGTTTTTATATTTTTATAGTGTTATTTTTGGGTGTCAACTATACACTAAACTCGACAATGAACTTTATTAAATATGTGTTCGAATATGAGTGTTAAATATGTTAAATCATTAGAATATAATATGATTCTTACTGACCTTACTCCTTTTAATAGTAATAATAATATATTTTGTTTGTTTATTTGTGATTAGATTTTTTTTAGTTTTTATACTGAAGTAGTTGTTCATTACAAAATATATTGATTTACTATTTACACATACATTGTAGATAATTTGTAGTTTTATATTTGTAAAATCTTTAATTTCGTAACTAATCATGCTTAGGCAATGAAAAATATTTATGATTTTCATTTTCATTTGTTAATTTTATTTATTTGACATGTTTAGAATATTGTTATTGTTATTGCATTGCAAATTAGTTTGTAACTAATTTATTATAATTAGTTTAAAGTATACTTTTACAATAAAATACACGTTGCACATAATAAATTACAATTTTAAGTTAATGCATTGTGAATATTGTAATATTATACAACTTAAATTAATTATTTGCAGTACATTGTAATAATGTACTATTGTGCTTTGCAGTATGTTGAAAAGTATTTGCAATGTAATAATAAATTATTAGAGGATATGAAATATGAAAAAAAAAATAGGTTTCGAGGATCTCACATATTTAATAATTAAAAATATCATATATTTTTGTAGTATACAACACAATTTTGAATTGAAACCGAGTTCTACGACTCAGAATACTATATTTCAATCACTATTAAAATAACAAATATATTCACGAATGTATATATTATTTTTTTAAATTATATATCGCTTTTAAATTATCCTTTTTTTGTATCGGTAATTTTATTTATACATAGTATAAAGTGTAGGTAATGTGTGGGACGTGGGTATATATTGGTTGGTATTGAACCATTAGTTGTTATATATTATGCGTTTTCTTTGCTTAAAATATGTGGAAAAAAAGAAAATCGTTTTTAATGAATGCCATACAACGAATGTTGAAAACACTGAAAAAAAAAACATTTTATGCATTCTACTGTCATTCATTATTAATAATGGACCAAAGTTTTATGTGTCTCTCTATTCCCCACGGATGACATAATACTATACCTATGTAAATTATTTTAACAAAATAAATTTATTGTTATTTTACAAACATTTATCGTTGTGACTTAAGCCATAATTTGTAATTTAACTGACCTTTAACGTGGTTGTAAAGACGTTTTATGGAAAAAAAAAACAAAAACAAAAATTAAATAAAAATCGCCAATGCGATGGAAATATTATGCAATATATATATTATATGAAAATATATATATTTATATTTGAACCTACCTTTCTTTTGAATTAAAATCATTATTTTGACTTTGGTCGTACAACTATTTCATAAAATATTTATTGCATAGTTTATAACATAAATTCTTGTGTAATCGTTTTAATATATTCTATATTTAAATAGATATTATAATATTTAATATTTTGTATAGTATTGATTCATTTTGAGACACAGTTTAGTTAGATAATGTTTTAGTATTTTTTTTTTTTTTTATAATAATATTTTACTTTTGTAAACCGTTCAAAATTTTAATTTACATATCATATTTAATACTGTTTGTCAACTTTGTACCATCGAGCAATGATAATCTATAGTTTTAAAAATAACGAAAGACTTAAAATCCATTTAATGAACGTCAATAAAATTAAAGTATAATTTTGAAAAGGCGAATCGTTTTTTTATGTCAAATGAATTTCATAAAACACTTATTTAACGAATATTTTTGTGCAATTAAAGTATTGTGACTTAGGTGGTTATACAGGGAATTTCAACTGCCATCAATTTTTTTTTATCAAATAGGTACCTACGTAATTTTTGAATTAATTTGTAAGCACTGTAACGTTAAAACTGCAGTGTAATAATATTATCGATGACTGGTATATCAGTTTATGTCATAACGAGAACTGAATTAAATTGTTCTTACGAATTGGTTAATTAATTTGTATCCAATTTTGCGCAGTCATCATTTCTTATGCTCATATACATTGTAGTCGGCAAGTTTAGCAGTCGGGGAATGCTGGCGCAATAAGAGGAAGTATAATAATAATCTGAGTATGTGCTAAAGCTATTTGAATAACACTAAAATGGATACGGTGCGCGGTGGTGTTGCATCGGTTTCGGAACGTTTCGCTCGTAGAGAACGGTCTCGGGAATTGCGAGCAGTAACTCAGCGTAAAGCGCAATAAACCCGATAATTGTCAACTCAGTTGGCCCATTGCCCCTTATAGTCTTACCTCGTGTGTACACCGAACAGAGTGCTTTTCACGATCGTTTCGAAAAGAAAATATTTTATATCCTTTCCCTCTTCGAGGATTTGATTTTTCTATTATTTTACTGTTCAGATAATAACGTTTTTGGGTGTCGATCAAACTGTCCGCATAAAAAATTTCATGTGGTTTAATCGCTTCAATTAAGCACTTAAAAAACGTACGTCGAAATAGGCAGTCGTACATTAGCATACAATGTGTATTCTATGAATTTAAAAGAGACCATAAAGCACATATGTACATAGGACGTTCCATTAAGGATTAACTGACTCAGGTCATATATATTTACAAATCGAAAAAATGTGGGAGTTTTTCGTGGTTTTATTCTTGTATCGTACAATCATACGAATTCCAATAAATGACTCTAAAAGTGATTGATAAATTAAAATCAACTTTATCAATTACCTATTACTTTGGTGACACAACAATAGCAGTATCTACTGCAGAAATGCTAAAATGTTTTTGGTAAAAATTCAAATGCTGTCTGAGTTAGGAAATAAATTGTGAGAGGAATAAGTTTGTCAAAAATTAAAACAATAATTTATTTTTATTTTATTAATTGTCTCATTTTGAGTTAGCCCCCCCCCCTATAGTTCAATCAAATGTTCATCTAAGGGTGATACCAGTGATGGGCACATGGAAAATGTTTAACAGTATCCAGTATATTTAAAAAAAAATGTAAAAATGTTCAAAGTACCTAGGTTCAAACCTATCCTATTACGTTTTTAGTTCAGATATTAACACTATCTCACTTATTACCAACTGATTCAACCGTTGCATAAATTAAAATACATTTATTTATAATGGATTTTATTTTATTTTATATTCTCCATGTAATCATAAAATATAAATTAACTTTGATACGTTATATGGCTTGAACTGTAATGAAAGAATTCTATTATAATACGATGTGTCGATATTTACGATGTATTTGTATGACGTATTAAAAATAGCTGTATAAAAAAAATAAAAATTTCGTGCTGGGTATTGTCAAGTCTATCGAATACATTACGTATTACGTATTTGTGTGACAAAAATAATTCAGAGTGTCTGCAGTGTTTTGAATTTTCCTTGTATTCGAGATTTTTTTTTTTTTTACAATTATTTTTTGAAGTTTGTGTAAGGTTTATTAACAAACATCGAACGGTTTTTTTTTGTTGATTAAGTATTAAAAAGGAACTCGTATAATATCTTGAAGTAGTCATAGTTTATTATTCTTGTACGGTTTGTTACTTTTGCTATTTTTTTTTATTACTAATATATGTATTATTTGTATAAATATATATTGCAATAAGATAAATTATTAAAAGAAATTAAATCATACATAGCAATAATGCCACTTATATGAATAAAAAATAAATTTGACGGTTTTTTGAGATTTATAATATTATTCGACCTTAATGTTTTAGTTCATGTTTCTATAATTTCCTATTAATATTTCTATTGAAGACGCGTTTATTTAATTATTTTCTCATAAGATTGTTATGCTTCTGAAAGATTTTTGTAAATTAGTATTTACTTATAGGTTTATATTGTATAGAAACAAAAATTTTACAAAGTTCCATTATTAATTTTCATAGAAACTTCAGAAATTAGCCAAAGTTTCAGTGCCGCTATCTCTTTAGATGTTATGTTCAGTAATTGTTCTCAAATGTAAAGATTCCTAACACTGAAATCTGAATATACTTGTTATCAAAATTCCTCTAATTTAATATTGGTAAACGGTTAACATATTCTTCTGTTTTAAAATCCTAATTAATCTTAATTTCTGTTAATTTAATAAGCAATAGTTTTTTTTTGACTTTGGTTACTACAATAATCTTCATATGTTATTTATTTACATTTTCAAAATATTACTAGATCGTTAGTTAGAAGCTAGATACTTTAAATTAATTAAAATATTAAAAAACTAATTACTAATTCTTTTTTTTTAATCAATATAATATTAGGTCGATTTTAAATAGTATTTTAACTACGTTTTGTTTTATAGTCTATATTGTGATTTTATTTGATCGACATTATATCAGTTAAGCAATGCATGGGTAAGTTTTAAATTTGATTTAAAATGAGTTTTACAAATTCTGTAAGCAATTTCTTAAAGAGTTTTACAGTTAAATATATATATTATTGTTAATATAGTACCTAATATATTTTAAATTTTTATTTAACTTTTTTTTTTATACATAAAAATGTAATTATTGAGAAAAAACACACGTTTTAGATGTTAATCACATTTGTTATTACTCCTAATTCATTGAACAGTTATGTACCCTGTAAATGTATGCATATTGTACATGCCTAAACAATTATATTTTGTCGTAAATTTTCATACGAACAGTTGAAGCATTGAAATTGGATTTCACATTACTTAGGCATTTTCAAACAGAATATAGGATGATGGTAAATTAAAACTTCCGCACTTCTCTCACTTTGTATCTAAGACGTTCGTCTTTTTTGTTGGACAAAATTTATGTTCCACTACTGTTTGCCAGAAAATTCGTTTTGCTCAATAGCCAACACGCAGCTGCAGTAATCCTGAAATGGGCAAAGAAAAAAATGTATTATTATATTTTTATATATACATAAATATCAGTGTTCATATTGTTTCTGTAACTTTGTTCGCGTACCAGGAATTGCAATTTTTTATACCTGTGGATTTATATTATTATTTTTTCTTTTAGTTATCTTCTCTAAGCGTTTCAATTAAATCATATACCTAGTTGATAGTTTATTTCTTACGGTATTTTATTGTTGCTAATGAGATAAACCATTTGAAAACGTTGATAGAGCTCTTTTGTTAAGAACAAACGGAAAACCTTTCAAATCTAATTTGGACGCACCTGGCACTTTGTGAGCTTTATTCACTATAATTTCAGTGCTATTTTCTGGGGTTGTACGTACTTCGATAACATAAACTTTGACTACGACCATCGTTTTTTTTTATCTTTCCCGGTGTGTAGTGCTTGGATATCGATAAAATTGGTTAAATATTTTATTGATTATGTATGGCTAATAATTATATTTAATATTAATTTTGAATAATTGCGTGCTATAAAATATATTACGATATTGCTATTTTCCTCTATAGATAACGATTTAGAAATTTGACCGAAAAATGAAATTACTTATTGAAATACAAATTTTAAATTGTATCTATAGCTTTGTGTTATGAATTTCCATTATACCATATTTTAAAAACTCTATTATAGGTATTTTTTCATTATTGTCATAAAAATTATTTTTGTTCAATATTCAATTTTTACTTTTTTAATAATTATTATTGATATCTATTTTTTAACATTGTTGAATACATTTCAGTATTAGATCACCAAATATTTTAAAAATAAATGTTCGTAGTATAGTATTTTATTTTGCTTCTCTTAAGTTTTAAATAATTGATGTTGACACGAGTATTTGCATAATGTTTACAATCTGACTGTGTATCTTTTTAGTTTTATGTTTCAAATAATAATACAACATTTTTGAATGTTTAATGTTGTAAATTTAAACTAAATATAATAGTACAAGTTTTTAATTAAAAATATTGTTAAGTACACTCATTAAGTACAATCTATATATTGCATATATAATGCAATTTATTCATTTTTTAAATATTTTTTTTCATTCATACAGTTATAATATATGAAAATAAGCAATACAAACTCGATTAAAGAGAATTTTTGATTCTGAACGAAGTGATGAATGTATTGATTTTACTATTATTAGTACCTATTATTGTTATCAATATTTCGATTTTAAATTTTAAGGGTAGTTTTGAATAGAAAATCGTATCTAATCTGTAGGTTCTTAAAAGAAGTAAAAAATTAAGGAAAAAAATTTTTTATGCAAATCCAATTTTTGACAAAATCAATTTTTGGTAGGGTGGGGGTGTAAGTTAGGTTAAAAGTTTTATTTATTATGCTTATTTCATTACCTTTACCATTTAAAATAATGGATAGTGTTTACTATAAATGTATAATAATATACAAATCGTAATAAGTTAAACGTTTTTATAGTCAATTAAAGACCCTTATTTAATGCTGTTTTAAAGATATTTGTAAAAATGTTAATTCATAAAAATGTGTATTTTTTAAACAAATGCTATAACCGAAATAGTTTTAAATGAGTTTTTAGTGACAATGAAATTAAAAACGACTTATCGTATAGGATGAGTATTTTTGCTTGGCTGCTACAAGATATATTTTTGTAATAAGCTCGTATAAGAGTAATCTTTGAATGTCTTATCCTGTGACACCGAAAATAAATTAACTGATGGCTCAGCTAATTTGTTGGTTGATATAGTGCGTTGGATTATGTTTGTTTTCCAGTAGAACGGAACGATTTAATAATAAGAAAAAACTACCGACATTTAAAACTCTGTCGCAGAAGTCAATCTATTTAGGTTTCATTATACTTTGTTGTTCCAAACTACTCTTTGACGTTTTATTTTTTTATTTTGTTGATTTCTCGTAAGAAAAATAACTGTAAGTACTTTTATTTATCAGTGAATCATTGACTGACTGTAAACGGTGTAGATGCCCAATGAATCAATTCATTTCAAAATTTGGTCAAAACAATTTGAACAGATTTATGATCTTCCAGATCACTTAATTAATAAGTATATATATAGTATATAAATGTATCCAACAACTGGATTATTCGCAGTTTTTCAAAGAATTACTCATGAGTAATGACTTATATTCCGAAAAGCAGATTCAGTAATAAAATTGTTTGTTCGGTCGTTAGGATAAAAAAAATGTTTCAATGTATTTTTAACTTTGTAAGTATTAATTTTTCAGCGTAACTATCGACTCGCTGAGTGCTCACGTACCTACCACATGTCGTTGGTACAAAATTAAATGTTTTTACTGATTTTGTCGAGTCTTCGTTATTTGTTGTTTGGTAACTAGTTACGTGTAACAATTAGCATATTTTAAAATTTTGTTTTTTATAACTTAATCACTAGTGGAATTATAATGTTTGGTAAATATTATGTATTCTATAATTTATGTCCAATATTCTTGTATATTATTTAGACCCCCATATTTTATAACTTATAAAAGGACAATCAAAATGAGTAGTTTTTCAGACAATTTTTATAAAAACATTACGTTAAAATAAAAATCGTTAATTGATTACCATACGTTAATTAGTGGACTTAATTGATGTATTATTGTTTAATATAGAATTTATGCGTGGTTCGTGTTTTGAATATCCCTGTCGTACAGTATATAGTTAAAATATAATATTCAAACAAAAGGTCACGTACGCATGGGTAGGTAATGAGATTTTAAATAAAACATATTAAAATAGAATTGGCGACTTACTCATTTTTATGTACTTTGTTCTTCATAGACTTTAAATATCAACTAAATATTATTATACCATTTGGAAATTTATCTGTAGTAAAACTAAAACATATACACACGGCATGGTTGTCATTATATCATTGCTGTAATCAATAACTTAAATATGTCCAATGCCTAAGTATTTTTATGGTATATCAATTAATTTACTAATACACGTTGGGATGCGTCACTATTGCATATTTCTCACGTGCATCGATGTCGCTGTCAAATCTTACCCTAGAATATATGGTGTAGAGGAAGGGTAAGAGATTCCAAGGAATATTGATTAATTTTAGGTAAAAATAAAATATATCCTCGGACATTTATACCTTTCTAGATGATAATAATTTCTTAGGATAAAATCTTAATCCCTCTATGGGAGAAATAATTTCCTAGGAAAATATTACCAAAGATATGATTATCCTAGGATGATTTTAACCCTTTAGTAATATTGTCCTATTCAACTGGCTAACGAATATACCTATAAAATAAGTATAATAAACAAATTGTTGTTAAACAAATATCGAGTGTTTATTAACTGAAAACATAAAAATAATATTATACAGCATACACTGTGTTATACATATACTATACCAGCGGTTCTCAAACTGTGGTACGAGAAAGAATACATGGTGGTACATGATAGGCCGCATAGTGGTAGAACGGAAAATTAAAAATAAATATTAGATTCTAAGCGTAGCAATGACTTAACAATGTCGTGTGTGTGTGTTTTTCTTAAAATTCAGATAATAATACTCAGATTTCATTGGAAATAGGTCGATAAATAAGATAAATCATAATTTCATCGCTAATATCAAATTTACAAATCTATGATTCTTATTGAAAATTTGTTATTTAATTCATATTTTAATTTAAAAAAATAAATAAACAAATAGTAATTATATTATAGTAGTATTTTACTGCCTTTTTATTTAAAATAAATGTATAAAACTATGTAATTTTGTATCGTTTTATTTTTAATCATTAATTATGGTACGTGTCTGATTGATAATATACGTAGTAGTACGCGAAAAAAAGTTTGAGAACCCCTGTACTATACAATTATTAATAAATCTTTACTTTTTTTATAGTTTAACACAGTGTATATAATATATATTATAAATTTAATTGCAAATATGTAATATTTAATTTGTCGTGATTTATAATATTGTAATTGTTAATTTTCTTTCATTCATTAGAGTTTTATTTTTTAATAAATCCAGTGTATTACATTTTATTATCTATTCAAATAGGATTTACGACGTATTATAATAATATTTGCATGGGTTTAAGCGAGAATATTAAATTGTAATCAACACGAAATTCTGCTTTTAAAATACTATCGTTATAAGTTATAACAGTAGTTTAACCCTTTTATCAAACTGACTACCCCAGTGCTATGAATGTCTGTGTACTATTACTACTATCTATTTAGTATTTACCTCAAAAATTAAACTTTAACTTTAAAATGTATACGTCGATATGAATAAAATAAAATAGTTTTTGATTGTGTTTTTTTTTTTTTTTTAGTAACTTCTACTTTATAAGTATTGAATTCATCCATTGGATGGACTAATGCAAAGAAAAAATAATTTCGAATAGTATTTTTACGTTAAAAGAGAAGAGTTTTCAACAAAAATATTTTTAAATGTATGTTCGAACTTACAAAATATAGTATGTATATATTGTATATTGTATATTGTATACTTTATAGAACAAAATAATTTAGATTTATTTTTAACGGGGTTCAAAGGTCTAATATTTGCAATAGTCAGCTTTATACTTTTTTTTCAGAAGTAAAAAAATATTATTTTGTATCAATAAATGTATACTAGTACTAATTCAATAAAAATATTGTTTATTACCCTAAGATTTATTCAATACTAAAATTATGCTTATATTGCAAATCCTAACTAAACAAAAGTATATTTTTGTCAAAGTTTAAAATAACAATATAATACTATAATATTTATCAATATTTATATTATCTAGTACTATAATACATAATATGTATATAAATTATCAGTTTTCACTTAAATTCCAAAATAGGTTCTTCCTCTATACATAACTACAATAAGTTAACCCAATTTAATATTAATAATCATATAAGTTTGAATTTTTGAATATATGTTATAATTTACTTTATTTTTAAAATAAAGTTGTATAAGTTTAGCTAAAAAAACATAGTTTTTTGTGAAAAAATTACATAAAACAATGAAATGTTCATTAATTATCAATGATATATAATTTATTGTATGGATTTTTATTTGAATATATTACATAATTATATGAATCTTCTTTTAAAACGGAACAATGAATGTTCGAAATTTTCTATAATTTATGAGTACAGAAATGTATGTATATCTATCTAGTTTGATGCAGTCAACAATTAATTTCATAGAATATTGTGTTTAACAATCTCTTGTAGTTTTTATCTCGTCTAGCTTATAAAAACATTCATTGATATTAAACCAAGTCAAAAAACTGTCTTATTATACTTACTATTATTATTCTATGACTATTATTGGTTCATTAAGAAAAAAGATTTTGTGATTTTGGTTTTGCTGCGAGTGTGTGCGTGTGTTTTTAGTGGACAATCTTTTAGTAATCTAAGGTAAAACAAATGTTTGGTTTTGAATGTAGACCATTTTTATTTTTTGTAAAAACGTTTTTGAAATATAATATTATAATGCTCAATGAACTATTGCGAATCGTTTAATAATAATATTTCTATTATGATATATGAGTTAGGAAAGGTTTGTATAAATATTTTATTAAAGATGAGTAAACAAAATGAGATGTCCCGGGAATAGAATAAAGTAAAATTTGTATTTAAATCAGACCTTTTGTAATGTTTTGTCACCATAGAATTTCCTGTTGTCCTTTTCATGTATATTACTTCAATTTTTTTGTGAATGTGCTTTATGACCCTTCGTTTTCCTCCCCATCAACGTCTCCTCTATAACCCATACCTTCAATATCACAGAGGACAGCTTGCATTCCTCTGGGTATTTGCTTGAGGCGACTTTGAAAAGGTTCAGACCTTTTGAAAACTAGTACATTGAATAACGTTTTTTTGTTACCGACAATTACATGCAATATGATAATCACATACTAAAAACTAATTGTGCACAATTATTGAATACTAAATTGTAAGTTAAAGTTTACGTTGCACGTACTATATACATTATACAATTATACATAATATACCTATTGATAAAAGATACACACTCTAATTTATAACTATTGAGCAATTTATGGGGTGGCACCAATGGTCGACTTTTCCTTCTCTTCATTTAAATATCATCTAATTTATTTATAGTACCTATAACGTGTAAATACAGATAGTAAATATAATTTTTTTTTCAATAAAAAAAAAAAAAACAATGATAGACTGTTGGAGAATTTAATTTGTATTTATTTTGATAGTATCCTAATGGTAGTGCTCGTAGTAATAATTAGATTAATAATTTGTTTGATTATAACATATTTGTTTTATATAGTTATAAACATCAAAAATAAAATCAATAGCTTATTATTTATAAGTACTTTTAACTATTAAATTTAAAGTATGAAATTTACAATCTTCATCGTAAAAAATTTGATGAGGGAAGGAATTAGGAGGCGAGACTTGGGAAGTCACCCAGTGCATCACAAAAAATAAAGAAAAATATTTTATGTAAATTCACTTAAAATTAATAGGATAGGTTTGAAAATTTTTTTTTTGTATTATTATAATAAGTAGAATATAAAAACATTCAATAATACATATTATGTTTAAATAATTTATATGGTATCGATACAGTCTATATGTTTAAGCATATTAAATTTTCAAAATAATGATTTAGTATTAATAATATTAAAGATACCTAGAATAATTATAACTAATATAATATGAACAGGGCAACGTTTGAATAATATTAAAGGCGATTGGATAAAAAGTAATTTAAAATATATTTATCAAAATTTTATTTTTGAAGTATCATCACAATTTATTAAAATAGATTAAAAAATATTTATATATGAAAAAATTAAACTAATGCAATTTTATTTATTTGAAAAAAAGTCAAGTTTGTTTAGTAATATAGTACATAGTAAATATAATTTAATCTACAATCTGCATTGCATTTATTTTGAATAGATACATCCATAAATATATGAATATATTCTTAGATTAAAGTAATATATTATTCTTTAGTTATGCACTGAATACATGTTTACTCTAAATACGTATAAACTATAATATGTATACATATCGTATACATAATTTATAATACATGTGTGTTTGTCATTTTGAATGACATATTGACTTGACTACGACTTTAAAACTTGGAAATTCATGAAACATTGATCATAGTGGATTTCGAACTCAATCAAAGCTATCATATAAAAAAATAAAAACAGCGAAGAAAGTTAGGTATTTTTTTTATTTCATTTTTTTTTGTCCTCGTATGAGATACGTCTCACGTACGGATGAAATTTACAAACTTTTTCCACCACAGAAATATAAGTAACAATTGAACAAGATAAATAAAAACAAAAATGTCAAATTCTGAGTATCTTCGAGTATTTAGCTTTTGTTTTTACTACTCACAGACACGATAAAAATGTTGAGAGGCTAATGTAGGTCGTCGGGAGAAATCGTGACATGTCAAAACAATGAAAATAAAAACAAATACCTTATCTAGTTTGGTGTGGTGGTTCCGGAAATTTCATTTTCGTCCTGCCGCATGGAACTCGACAAGCATTTTATTTAAACTCGTCTAAAGTGCTTAAAACCTACAAAATCTACCCACATAAATCAAATTTCCCAGTCCTTCCCGTTCTCTCTTCTTTTTTTATAACCCAACACTCCGATTGTAAATTCTGATAAATTCATTCCGTTCTATTTTATACCTATACATATGGGTTACATTATATGTTATATGAACACCGGTCGGCTTTGAGAATCTCACAGCTGCTGTTGTAAAAAAAACTTAACAACTAACAAAAAAAAAATTATATATATATTAGCAGATTTTTGATCAAACCATCATATTGATCAACTTCAATTCGTCACAATTTGACAAATTGTATGATTTAAATTGTATTCCTCCCTTCCCTTCCGAACAATACCGCAGACTCACGTAGTCGATTTTTGTACTAGGGATGGGCCGATACCACTTATTACCGATATCGGCGATATCCTATATTCTGATATATGCTACCGATATAAAACCAATACCCGATACCACAAAAATATACCTAGAAAATTGAAAATATTTTGAATTTTTAAAATAATATAACTGTTAAAATATTTATTACAGAATATTTAATTTAAATCTTAGACAATCCATGACAAAATATGCATACTAGTTAAAGTTCATAATGTTAATTAGGGGCCGCATGAATCATTTTCCTGGGGTATTGGTGGTATTACCCTGGTTTCTCGGGTGGAGGTTAGGTTAGGTTGTAGCAGTGGAAACCTATAATAGATAACACATACTTAAGCAGATACGATTAAATATATTACTACTTTTTAACTGTGGTCATAGAAACATAATAATGATACTCTTCCTATGCTTCTCAAATTTCCATGACACGATAGTGTACCTATATTATATAATTTATACGGTTCAACACTTTTTCTATATAGAAATCGCCAATCGGTAACATTCAAAACATTTTGTATCATTGTCAAATTAAATATTTACACAATATTTTAATTTCACAGCAATATTCGATTAGCCGTTGATTGAAATTCAATTTCATAGTACTATAATAATGAGTATAGTGAATATTATAAGACCTATAAATTAAAATAAATCTTGAAATATCATTATTATATTTTTTACTCTTTATATTTCGGAGAATATGGCATCATTATAGTTTTTAATTACATATAATTTAAATTATATGTATGATTTGTAAGAGGAAAAAATGTATACAAGAGTTATATAATTATTAAATATTTTATAATTTTTCGAGGGTCGACTAAATAATTATAATTTTAAAACTCGTTGGATATAATATGAAGGAATGCAAATTCAATTAGGAACATCAAAGGAGTGTATGTTTGCTCCCATTAATAATACTCCAGATAAAAAAATACGAGGGACTACACATTGGCATGGTTTTGTTGTTGTCGAAAAGTTGTGTCCCTAAGTAGATTCTATTCAATATAAACTACATGAAATTGAATTATAATTGAATAGAGTACAACTGTCGCTCAATATCAATACTTCGTTCCTTTTATTTTTATTTCGGTACGCGATAATGAAAAAAAATTAATGGTTTAATTGTTGATTATTATTATGTATAATTCATCATGTATTATAACTTGTAATAGAAATTATTGATCTTTTAAACCTTTGAAAAATGCTGACTTAGTAATATAATCGAATAAGACTAATAAAATACAATTTTATAATATTTTTTCATTTAAATCAATTATTGACTACCTATATGAAATTGATTAATGTTTACTATTATAAAATATAAAAATATAATATTTGGTGAATTTTATGAATGCATATGTTTCGACCAATGGCGTATAATATTATGTAGGAAATACATATACATATAAATATAATTACAATTTACATTTCAATAAAACATTTAAAAATGTAAATTATATTATTAATTGAAATCCAATTAAATGAATAAAAAGTAATTTGATTTAAATATAAAATCATTTTATCTCTGTTGGTATGTTCTTAAAAATCCTTTGGTCCGTGATTACTAATACCTACTAACATATCAGATAATTTTTCATACACTTTTAGTCCTATACTTCATTATTTTCTGACTATAGATGGTAGATGAAATATATTATTAGGTATTTTAATTACTGGGTTACAATTACTACAATTTTAATTTTATATTATTTTATTGTAACTTATAAAATCCAGAAAATGTAACATACTTGAATAATAAAATGTTTATTTTTTTTGAAACTGGAATTACTTTATTTTCTAAATTTTATTTTTGTGACATATTTGATAATATTGTTAAAACTATTAATTATGTTGGCAAAAAAAATGTTATTGTTGCACACGGATTAAGTTAAAATAAACTTCGTGTAAAACCGTTACACATTAAGTATACATGGTTGTACTCTTCAAGGTATCTTTTATTGCGTATAAAACAGGTTTCTATATATTTTTTGTTATATTTTATTAAAATTTGTTTGTCTATCACTGCTATGTTCAATGTACGCATTCTCTATAAAATCTCAAATTATTATTTTGGCAGCGTGGTTATAATAAATAATAATTTTTAATTTCCAAAAATAGAATCCATGTAATTACTATTATGTAATTATGTTTAATTATGGATTTATAAAACTCAGTTATAAATGTTAGTTTTACATTAAATGAACGTAATGTCAAATTAGAGTAATACTACCTGTATATTATGTGAAATACTCTATGTAAATATATCTGAAACATAATTTACGTAAAACATTTGTAATATAAATTATATAAACGAATGCAGGTAGGTGGTATGATATATAAGGGTGATTTTTTTAATAGTGAACATTAGTTATCTCAAAATGTATTAACGTGTTCAAAAATATTTTTTTCACATTATTTAAGTGAGTTATTATAAAACAACACTTTCCAAAAATTGTATTTAGGTACTACTATAATACTACTATTTTTGTTATTAGTTTTTAAAGTTTATTAAAATTTAAATGTCATCGTACATTTTAATTTTCATATAATGATACAAAATATTTACTGAAAACTCGTATTATGGAAATATTAAAATAGAATACTTATCAAATAAGTGGTGTATCAGTATTAAGCTAATAACACTATTAAAGAAACCTAACATATAGAATTAGAATGTTTAAAAAAACATTCATTGTTTTTTTTTTTTTTTTTTGATTAGTAGGTAATTAAAAAAGAAGTGGGTCAAATAAAAATCTTATCTGTGATAAAGAACAAAAATTATAGCGTGTTTTTAAGCAGTGAACCCAGTTTTGATAGGTATCTTATGGACATTTTTTTTAATAGAAAACACAATATTTTGCTATTATTACTATATGAATCTGATAGTACCAACAACAATAATAATAATAGTGAGATTTATTTGGACTTAAGTTTACAATTGTTAATCGTTATCTACATTGATGAGCTGATTATGATATTTTAATATTATTATTAACCTATTATTTCATGATCTGAAAAATACATTTTCCCTAACGAAGCTATCTATTTTTCCAAAATATAACTGATGTTTGATCCCATCGTTAGTGATCTGCCATAGTCTTGCTAAGTCTTGTTAAGTTAGGTATGCGTATCATCAGAAAGCTTTGTTCAAATATTGTTGACCTGCAGTGACTAAAATAATTTTGACGATAGACATTCTAACATACTTTACTGTGTAATTTAAAATACGTATACATGTATTATAAAAAAAAGTAATTCTTGTTATCTACGAAAATTCTATAAATACGAATCTTTTTAGTGTCACATTGTCACCTGTTATATCTGAATATCTAGTATGCTACAGTATACTACTGGTAAGAACTACATATCTATGAAAGTAGTCTTTATGCTCATAGAAAATAAAATTTATTTCACAGAATGCCTATAAAGTAATTTACTGATGGAATTGTTTTTAAAATAAAATTAGATGTGTATGATTAAATAATAAAATAAATACTGTTATTTTCGAGTGGGACGGACTTATAGTGAAGTATTTAGAATATTTGATCGTTATGCATATTTGGACAACTTTTGAACTTGGATTATAAATAAAAATGTGTTGTACAGAAACGGGATTAACCCCGAACCGTATTTAATTGAGGATAGTAGTAGTATCCTACGGTCCACTATAAACCTACCTATATTACGTTTAATCTTTAAATACTCTTCAATGCTTATGAAAACTATTGTCTGTTTATAGAGGTAGTTTAAACTCTAAAATAATAAATATATCCAACCTCACTATAATTTATTTAATATTCTAACTTCAGTATATTGTTGCTATGACAGTGTAAATAGTTAGCTTCTTTTCGTATGTTATCTTTGATTTTTCGAGTTATCAACCATTTAAATTAATCAGTTTGTTCTACATTGAAAAAATCTAATTATTTAAAGTGTTTATTGATTCAACTACTTACCAACATCGCATATAATATTTTACTAACTTGTGTATTTATAATTATATCATACCTTAAATACCTATAATTTATTTTTCAATGAATAATGATTACAAATAATAATAAAAAAGGATACTTAGATATAAATTGTAATTCATCATACAATGATACATGCACTTTGCATTTATTTCATATGTTATTTCGTGGTTTTTTAGTTATTACCTTATCAATTACCTAGTTCTAAACTCTATAATTTATTTTAGATTCCGACTAGACCGGTGCGATGAATATATTGTTATTTGGTTATGCTATTTGACATGTGAATTATTGTTTTTACATTTTTATGAGCTTCGCTAAGATGAGAAATGAAGCATTTTTATTACTTCAAAAAGTTTATGATAAAATTAACAATTTTACATAGATTTTAGTTTTTATCAGATCATGAGTAGGTACCGAGCAATTAATGTTTCTGTTCAAACACAAGATATGTTTATGTCGCAAGACGGCATATAAAACTATATAATATTCTGATGTTGATAAATAACTATGATCCCATTGACTATAGAATTCTTCTACCTTACTACATTGCAGTTACATGCTTTAAATATAAAAATAAAGGTCGTATCTCTGTCTATAGCTGTCGTATGTCTAGCTATGAAAATAAAAGCTACACTCCTAATTCTAACATAGGCAATACTTTATACAAATCAAATGTTGAAATCAGTCAATATATTCCAAGTATGATAATAAACTAACAATCTCAGATAACGAATTCCAACGAAACTATTATAGTATCGCATATAATATAGACGTTTCAACTGATAAGAACAATACCTTATATAACAATCCAACAATCAGCCACAGTATTATCACTCCATTAGGGGGCATTAAAAGACAACCACACCTCCTTCGTCACGTATTTCATCACCACCACAATCTCCGTCATTTAACTTAAACTCGAAAAAGCAATTATAAAAAACAATAGGGCATTAGAAAAAAAATTAATTAAAACCTGTTTTCTAAGAAAGACACTTGAACTAAGATTTTCAACGGAACAGTTTATATATACGATAAAGGAATATTTCAAATTACGTAAAAAACAATATTCCAATTTATTGTGATCAATTTAAATCATTAATTGAAAATATGTAAATGAATATGTAACCTTAAATATCAGCATTATAATAAATTATTTTCAAAATAATTGATTTAGATAATCCTTATTGTTAATTATTTATTAACTAACTCTCGATGATTTATGTCTTTAAGTTTCACCAATAAATGACTTTTTCGCCCAAAAACTAGGTCGTAATGAAATGTAGCAAATTTATTTTATTATATTTTATTCTATTTTATACTAATTTGGTAAACATTATTTGTGCTTTTGTAAAATATATTTACAGAATGTACAATATTAATAACAATAATAAAAAAACTTATACCCAAAATAACATTACTGAATTAAAACAAATTAATTAGGATACATAAGCTAATTTTTAGTACATGGTCTAATAACGATTGTTTAATAACGAATTAATTATCCAAATTCCACAGTAATACTATGACTTAGAAAATCTATTCAATAAGATAATAATAAACTAGATGTAGGTAATCTAACCATACTAGATAATGAAGAATTAAAATATATAGTATGCGAGGTGATTCGTTTAACGGAAAGTGATACTTGTTATTTTAAAACTATTAGAGTTCTAAAAAATATATTTTTAAATTTTAAGTCGTCATCAAAAATGTATGTTGTCGTTTAAAAAAGTGAAAACTTGAAAAAAATGATAGCGATAATGAATAATAAAAAAATAATTTCTTGTTGTTTTATAATGGCTTGAAATTATATATAAAAGAAATATTTTCAAAAACGTAAATGTGTGTAAACGAGTGTTTTACATTAAACAGATCGGTGTGAATTGAATAATTCCAAGTCTTCTGATTTCAATTTTCAGAACAGAAAAACCTCAATAATTGATTCACATCTCATTAAATCATAGCAACATAATGGAATGTACTTAATAAAATACAATTGGGAGACTATATTGTCCCACAACTAAAGAAACCAAATTCGAAAAATTCAATCAGTAAAAACTCAATTATCATTATAATTTATATTTATCCTAATTATAGTATTATAGTATTACAGTATTTGTAGACTTTAAAAATTAAAAAAGTTTCTATAAGTTTAACTTGTGCCTATATGCGTATTAATATTTATGTTATAGTTTCTATATTTATTGATCTCTCATAAAAATTGATATGAATACTAATATTATTATCTGCATTTCTACATTTATTTTGGGTGAGAAAAAAATTACTTAAGCTAATACTTGTCCTTGGTAAAATAATTAATTTAGGTAGTTTTTACATATCAATATTATAGTCAGGAAAAAAATTATAAGACCGGCATCGTAGTTTTCACCACACATATTATATTCGTTGAATAACCGAATCGAGAAATCTTCGTTTAGGGTATCTATACGACGTTTACACGCGGTAGGAATAAATATTTCATTTACAATGGCGCATACATGATTTATGCTAAAGTTACACGTCATCTATGTTATGATAATATATTTGTATATCATCGTCAGTGGAACGTTGAAAATATTTGTAATCGTTTTGCGCGTTCCATGTGTATAGATACATTGTATCGTTTGTAATGTTTTTTGGACGAGTATTGTGTCATGGATTTGTTCGTATTATTTATTTATTTTATATTCGTATGAAGTCGATATGGGAAAATGGATGGAAAACCAAAATAATAATAATGACAAACAGCTACCAAATAATAAAATAATAAGGATAACAAGTTCTGACATTAACGCAGGCCCGTAGCCAGGGGGCAGCAAGAGGAGGCGTTGCTCCCTAAAAATATTAAAAATATTAGAAAGACATTGTTTTTGTATATAATGCCCTCCTAAAGTTTACTTTGCCCCACCTGAAAATTTGGTCTGGCTACGGGCTTGCATTAACGTCGGGATACCCGTATGCGTGGATTTCGAGTTATTAACCGGTGGTGAAGAGAAGGCGAGAACGATTTTATAGATTTCCACCGGGAATAATTGTCGCACACTTTTGAACTCACCAATCGAACCGTATTTAATAATATCACATCCGATGGTACGTGTTTATGTTATATATATATACATCTACACATAGTTCGCAATAATGCGATTGTCTCGCATCGACTTTGCGTTGCAAAAAAAAAAAAAAAAATTCGCACTTCAAAACTAAAAAAAAACAGAGGAATAAAAAATAACGACGATATAAAACCCAAAACCCTTTCATTAAGAGCGCGCACCTAACCAATTATCATTTGCGTCGCGTCGCAGTCGGGTAGGATAATTTTATTTTATGAGATATATGTATTTTTTTTTTTAAGTATAAAAAGTCAAATGCCGTAATCGCTTACGTTATATAAATATATATATAGATAGAGAGAGAAAGAGAGAGAGAACGAGAGAGATTATGGACAGATAGATAGGTATACCGTCACGGTGGGTGAGAGAGGCGAACCCACCTCCACTGCTGACTATATAACGTTCCACTCAATTGGGGTGCAACTGGGCGTGGTCATACTGGTGACAGCGGCGTGGTGATGGCGGGTGTTACTTGAGGGGTTAAAAGTGGAAATCGTCGTACCGTGCAGGTGCGGCACGCAGTGCTCTCCGGTTAATTAAAGACAGTGGTAATAGTAGTAGTAGCAGTAGGAGTTGTAGTTGTTGTTGTAGTAGCAGCAGCAGCGACCTCGATGGCTGTGTATATAGTTTTGTGTGCGTGGAGTACTGGCCGTTATCGAGCGTTTAAAATCTTATCATTAACGCGGGCGCGGAAGGACGTGCTTAAACCGTGGCCGGACGAGTGGTATGCCGGTAGACGGGTCCTGAGGGAGGGGTTTGGCATGGCAGCGTGGGAGGTAATATTCACCAAAAATGGGTTAATCGGTCTAATTAAAGACGAAAGAGTGTGGTTATCCAAGGATGCGTATATAGGTATCTACTATATATCTATATTAATTAATTTATTAATAAATTACGTGCCGAGCCCTATGAATACAAAAATGTTAATGTTGAATACAGTTTGGATTATATTATAATTAAGAATAAACAATAGAAATAAAAGAGGTACAAATGCTAAAGAAGTAGGTGCCTATACAAATTTAAAAATCATTTTAACCAAACCGAATAATTATCAAATTAGAAAGATGAGGTACACTTTTCCGATGGACATTAATGACTCATCTTTCATATTATAATATATCACTATAATAGACCTATACAATATTATACATATTATTATTTATTATGACTTGATCGTAAAGTTAAGGAAAAAAGTTTACAGTCCAGAAAATTCAACTGTGAGTGCAGTTTCTCCGAAATTATTTGTTAATAACTACCTATAGAAGTTATAATACGTATAATAATACTTAAGTGCATAGCGATAATATTGTATTGACCGCTGAAAAGTAAATTGGAACGGATGCAGAGCACAGTATATGTGTTATTCTTCGAACCATAATATTACGTATATGTGCACGCTTGCTCAAATTTTGGACGAGAGAAGGCGAAAAACGGTCGGGCGAAAGGTTTTATAGAAAGGGTTGTAATGCGTTCGCGATAACATTGAGAATGAAACGCATGATCCTCGTTCGCCCGCTGAAAACCCTCCGCCTCATCATTCGGTGAAAACAAAACTTCTGCGCTCCCAAAATACATTTCCACCGAATTTCAACGCCATTATTATGTATATATACGCATGTGTCTGGAATTACCTCTTTTGTATGAGTTTCCTACTCAAAAGTTCGAACTAGAGTGGCCAATAATGTTTTTAATAATTATATCTCAGAATTTTTAAGAGCTAAAATAGACAAAATATGTAACAAAAGAAAATGTTAATTATTTGTCAACTTACTTATTAGTAAACATGTATATTGTGTTTACAATAATGAGTAGGTACTTAACATATAATATCACGATTTTTGTATCGTACAAAATATTTTAATACATATGACGTACTTTTAAATATATATAAGTATTTCATACAATTTAAAGATTAACTGATCGACAATTTATTGTTATAAAAATAATTTAAAATCAATAATAAGTACTAAAAAAAATATTTTTTTCATCAATATTGTGAAATTATAAAGTATATTAAGAAGAAAAAGTTTAATTTTACCTGAATACCTGATAAGAAATTACATAATCTAAATATTCAAGTATGATGTTTTTTCAATATTATTAAACTAAGGAAAAATATAAATTTTAAGTTTTATTTTTAAATCGTTAATATATAGAGCAGATTTTCAACTTATTATGAAATAAATAGAGGACATAATACTATTCTATGTACAAAAACACGTAAATCCTACCATTTCCAACATTACGTAGATCAACGTCGTACTATGGGGGAGTTTTCGTTCTAACATCCATGTACACTGTAATATAAATATTATTTAATTATTTACGTATACGAAAAACGGTTAGTGGTATTTTAAGTTAAACTTCTATTTATCACCAAGTATTATTGAAAGATTGAGGAACTAGAGGATTCTAGGAGGTAAAAGAGTGATTTTTACAATTTGATAATTTTGACGTAACCGAGATAATATCAATACAAGATGTTTTAATTTTTATTTTAAAAAAAAATTACATGACTGGTGATGTTTTCATAGAATAACATAAAACAAATTTTTAATTTGAAAAAAATATAGTATTAATTTTTTTTTCTTTATGTATAATTTTTTCTTTTCTGATTTATGAAAAACCACCGTATGAATTGCAAGTTCACGAAATTCGATATTCTAATAGAATTTTTTAATGAAACCTGGTTCTCTGTAAAATTATTAATACAATCATTTTATTTTATAATGATTTTTAATTTTAACGTTTTGTTTATATATTATACATGATAGTTTAGTATTTGTTAAAAAAAAAATAGGCGTTACAGTGGTTATACAAATATTGTTCATTATTTTTTTTAAAGCAGCTCTATCTCCGTCAAACAATGATTTATTTCGTCTCATACGTGTAAATATGCCATAATAATTATGGCAGTGCGGATATAATGTAGGGTCGTTGTATGTGTTACTTAAAATTTTTCGTATGTATAGTATTGTAATCTTTTTGTCGTTGCGGTAAAAGCCTTAAAACAAACACTTTTATACTTATTTTTGCGCCATGTCTATCATGGTTCTTGGCTTGAGCACAATTCAACGTATTGAAATAATATAACATTTAGACGAGATTTATAATATTAATGAATATCAAAAGTTTTGTCCAATAAAATGTAAATTTTATATACAAAGATTGATTGACGATTGTGTGTTCTTTTTTTTTTAATAGAACTGTGATTATATTATCGTATACATTTTATTCAGTCACAGAAACATGTAGTGAATTTAAAATAAGTCTCACCATGTCTATAAGTTTGGTAAATTTGATGTGTTCTTTTGTTGTTTTGAATTCATTCTTTTTTTTTTTTGTTATTGTTTTCGAAGAGCGAAATTCGATTATTAATTTAAATATATAAATTTTTATGAAATAATATTATTTTGTGTCCCCTTTTCTTTGTATATTAGAATATCCTCGAGCCAATCTTACTAGTATCCACTATCCATACAATTCCCTAGACGCCATTTTATTTTACCCCCGACTAAGTATTTGGTCACAACTTACTTCGTGTTCATTTATTTAAACTCTCCTTAAAACCCTAGTACTTGCACTCTATTCTTTCGAAAAGCATTGTGCTATGTTGTAAACCTTTTTCAGATTCATTTTTGGTGCCATATAGATCAATCCTTTTTTACGTATTGTACATCTCTTAGTTATTTTCCATTTCTATTTGAAATACATTTAGTGAAAAAATGTACATAAATGTATTACATTTGTTCAAAAATAGTTTTACTGTGAATATTATCATTTAAACTGTGTGTACTCAGCGTAAATTTTGTGTGCATAATTTTATATTGTTTAAAATATTTTTAATTAATTTACAAAGAAAGATGTTTAATGAATATTTTTGTATTTTATTTCTTATTATATTCCGGTTAATTTTTTAACGTAAAGTTTTAGAAAGTTATAGTGTAAACATATTTTTTAAGCACCCGTAGATAAAAAACTAATTAGAGATTAAAAATGGTTTTTAGTAATTTATTTAATCATTTACCTATGGTCAATTTTTTTGTAAATATTCTATGCCTCATAGCGATACCAATACCTCTATACTGTTATCAATATTTTTTAAGATATTTAGGTCATAGAGTAATATTAATCTATGATTTGGGTATTGAGTATTGAGTTTTTTTTTTTTTGAATCAAGATTTTCAAATTTGCTAATAAGCTATATTGTACGATTTAGATCATAAATATTCTTTTTATCTAGTTTGTAAATATTGAATTTTTCTGAAATTAAAATTCTCACAATAGTTCAATCATTAGATTTATTAAAATAGTATTTATGGAATTAAGTAAATTTCATCAAAGAATTTCAAAAAAGTGAAAATTAGTTAATAGATCATTATTAAGATACGAAAATATTTACTTATTACCGATTAATATTATTATTACATATATTTTGAATAATTTATTATCAAGTTCAGTATAGTATTACATATAATATTTATATTCCGTGTTGAAAATCAATAACTATACAATTTTGATTTTGTAACTAATTTAGTCATAAGTAACTTACTGTTTAAACATTTAACAATAACTTATTGGATTAGAATCTTAATGAAACATCTGGTAATTACATAATATATCACACATACACATTATACAGAGTATAGTGAAATAATTTCTTTTCATACAAAGTGTCCTATAGCAAAACTAATTAAACATAATATGGAGTTTTCGTTTGAAAAACATGATATTTGTAAAAATAGTATCAGGAGTCCTTTTTTAAAAAAATATGAATATTTTTCTTTTTCAAATAGTTACGATTAAGTTGTGAAGTTGTGATAAATTAAAACATTTCAATAATTTACATATTATTAATGAAAAGCATACATAAGTCACTTAATTCTGCAGTAATTGCCATAACGTATGTTATGATATTGCATTTTATTAAATTATAATGCATTTATGTCGTTGGAAGGCGATTAGCATATCAATATTAATTATTAACAGACCTGCAGTACACACAATTTTAAATTTACGTTTTTGTGAAAAAAAATTGTCTAATATAATTTTTTTAAATGTAATCGTGAATATCTGCAGTGAACAGGTTACCTGTTACAGGTATCTTGGTGGTTCATCGACGGGGTCTCCATAAAATTGATTTTCTCAGAAAATTATAACAATACTTCCACCTATTGTTTTTCTTATTATAAATTTTATTTATTATATATAAATCACTATAACTATTAAAAGTGTACAAGTATATTATGACAAGTAAGAATATTAACTATTGTAATCAGAAGTTAATGGAACAGATTTCGATATTTTTGGTAATTATAGGAGATAATTAAAGAACAGTTTTTATTTAGAGAACATGTAATATAGTAGTCTTATAGACCTCGCATGTTGTCAATCATTAGGTTTTGTTTATTTATTTTTTTTAATAGCGTCTTGCATGAAAAACTATAATTTATATCAAGATAGATATTTCCGGTATATAACACATAAAATGTATACAAAGTAAGTTCGAATGAAAAGTTTGGAAAATAATCTCTTTTGAAAACCAATAATATTAAACATCACAAGCTTATGCGATAAACAATTTTCGCGTAGTAATTTGAACTTCTTATACCAATATGTGTACTTAATTTCGTAATACTACACAATTTTATAGTTTTGTATGTAAAAATAAGTGTATAAAATACACATATTTATCATTTAAAAAGCATCCAGACCTTGGAAATTTGAAAAATAAAGTTGAAATACAAATGCTTGTTCATTAATAAATACATATTATATTAATGTATAATAGTATTGATTATACTAAAATAATATTATACATGGTATAATATAATTATGAACTATTTATTTCGTATATTCCGACTGTTTGATGTAATTTATTTAAATTGTAATATTATTAACGAATAATTAGTTTTACAACTGCACTAAAACAATTTAACTTGAAAAAAAGTGGGACTATTTTTTTTTTGAGAATAATCAGTTTATTTAATTAATTCGAATTATGCATAACCAAAGTTACATTTTTAGATAAATACCCATTTTTTTACGAACTTATATGTATTACTCATATACTATTTTGCTTATATACAAATTATATCTCTATGTATGATAATATATCAAGTACTAAAGTACTAAACTATTATTTGATACAATTTGTAATACTGATTAAATGTTTCTTTTATATTTTTCCAAACATTGACATTATTGATTTTTATAATTTTTACGTTAGTGGATATGAATCTATTGGTTTTATGTTGCTGGATATTTATTCTTTCTCTTCAAAAACTTTTTGTTTATACTTTAGGTACAATCTAAGGTTTAAGTGTTCAATTTATGGTATATTAAATCAGAAAAAATGACATTATGTTACAAACAAATAATGCATACAATACAGTGGTTGATTTGTTTGTTAAGTTTTAACCCCTAATCGTTTATTTTATAAATGTTATCTATATCAGTTGAGGGTCTTCTGATTTGTTATGTCTACACTTCGGTGAAAACTTAGATAAATTATTTAAAAAAATGCATTTCTTCATTTTTATATTCTAAAACTGGATTTTTTGTTTTAATATTATTATTTATTATTAAAGAGGTTTGTAGATTATGATTTTATTTTGTTGTACTTAAAGTAAAAATTATGGTTTTTTATTTGTTTTTATTTTAAACCCTGAAGCGAATCCCTGTTTTCAGATGTTTTAGTTGTGAGTCAACAGTTTTAATCTGTTTTATAATAATATGAAACAATGTTTTTCCATGCTCGCACCTGTTCTTGTTCAAACCTGAAATCCTCTTCGTGGTTATAAACAGAAAATTTAATTTAAGTGATATGGTACATGTTCCGTACCTTTTATAATTTGTATAATATACCTATATACATTTTTTTGATTTTCAAACGTTCTAACCCTTATCAAATCATAATATATAGAGTGGAAACTGCAAGGATAAAAAATAATTTATTCTATATTTTCAACCTTGTGTGTGTGTTATTTTTAAACAAAAACTCTTTTGAAAATAAAATATGAACATCACAACGTCGCTGAAATAGAGTTAAAAATAAACTTTAATAAAACTAAACTAGAGAATAAAAATATTATTTACTTTATACCGTTTTCAAATATCTAATAATTGATTGTTAATAGATATCTAATTAAATGAATGAAATATAATTTTATGTGTTGAATTAATTCAAAAATAATTTATGGGGTCATCCACTTTTGCGATATTTAATATTTACAATTAGAATGTATAAATAACAGATATGTTAAAATTATAAGTTAAATTTATTAATATTGTTCTTATAATTTAAAATATAATTAATTATAAGCAATTATGGCTGGTATAATGCTTTTTTTATATATATCCGATTTATTACTAAAATACGGTAACTAATAAGTATTACAATTATTTAGAATATTATTTATTATTATTTATTGTGGAGAATATTATACCGTAAACTATGTTTTTTTAGCGTTTCTTAGTATTTCAATGAATATAAATTGTTTAATTGATAATATATAATATAATGCTTCGAATTATTAAACTATGTTTGTTATAATAATATATATGTATAATTAATATTTTTTTTTTCATTTCTAATTAATATTTTCTATCATTAAATATCGGATTTTCAGTATAATTTTTCTATAAACTAATACATTTCATGTTTTTCCTTTGTTTAAAAAAACGAAGGATAAAAGTTTTTTCTTTTGTTTAAAAATACTTGACAACTAATTCCAGAATTAAATATCTTGAACATTTTCAATATTTTATTTTAAAATTTTCGTCTTGAACAACCAACTATTAATATAATCAATTAAATTTTTTTTTTATATATGTATAATACTTAATTTAATATTATAAAATTGTTTTGTTTTATCTCGATTTAAGTGAATCTATAAATATTTTTACCTTCGATTAATATGTATCAGTTAATTTTTTAGTTATTAGAGAATAAAATAACTATAATTTATTTTGAGATGGTTTCTATACAATATTGTACATAGAGTAAATAAATTAGTTTTATTATTATCATGGCTAAATAAACTAAATAAATAATAAATTAATTAAACTAAATAAAGTTTATTTAGCCATGATTATTATGTTCAATTCATATTTTTCCCTATAAAAATATTCCGATAATAATATTATAATATTATCATAATCTTGGTATTTGAAAATAGTTTTGTCTTGTACATTTTTTTCATTTTCACTTAACATACTTGTGTAAATATGAAATCGTTTGGTTTGGTTTGCAATTTAGGTATAACTAAAGCTCATAATATAAAATAAAAGGTATATTGTTGCTTTAAACATTTACATTTTTTAAACATTTTCACATCTCTCGAGCACAATCGATGAATTTGTGTTCGGACATGTCAATGAGTTAACGTAGAATACACATAGTTTAAGGAAATCTAATAATACATTGAGTGTAAACTGATTAATAATGTAAGTCTTGTCTAAATACACTACAATATACAACATAATTTCCAATCACTGTTTCCAGTCACATTGGTTAAGTTTATGCGCGTAGTACCTATTTAGATTCGCTGATAAAATATTATATATATATATTAGTGTAGTTATTCGCATGATATACAAAATGTAGAACTTCAAAGCCTACAATTTACTCGATTCAAAGCCTAACGAAACTTCTCTGTATGGGGCGTCTTGCAACGTTATAGTCTTGGAATTGCATTTGCAAACTCAACGTGTTAAACATTAGGTAACTGTATACTAGATCTACGTACATATGGCGAATATGCTGCTTGTAGCATGGGAATCTAAATTCAATTTTCGAGCTATGTTAATCTAGAAAACGTTATCAATTATCATCATAAGGAAATTAATTTGAATATAATTCGTCCGTTTAGTTATAGAATAATATATCATATTAAAACTAATTGGATTCGTGATTAAAAAATAAATATGCTCGTAACGTACTATTTATTATAATTTATTTATAAATCACTATGCGTGTTCACTTTATTTGATTAAATGATATAGTTATTTAAAATTTGATTTCTGGAATTTTCAAAATAATATACCTAAAATTTATAGTTTCAAAATATACCTAAAAAAAATATGATACTTATGTGAAACGTAATAATTGTTTCAGTAATAAGCCTAATAAATTAATTAGAAAAAGACCTAAAAACTAACTACTTCTAATATATATCATTCAGAGATGCGTTTATTTAAATTATTATTTATCTCCAACAAATAACGCAAATAAAACTAACAAACCTGAAGCTTTTCATAAACATTTTAATGCACAATTTTATCATTTGAATATACACTATACATGGTTGATGTTTTGATTAACAACCAGACAGAATAAATAAATTAAAAATTAAAAATAAATAGAATAAAAAACCAATTTAATATATAAAAAGGGATTTTTTTTTACTCATAGTGAATAAAATTTAAGTTTCGTAACTTTTCGGGCCGTTAGCACTATACTTTATGTTGTATTTATATGGGGTGATTTACCAAGCATTTTTACTCATTTTTTTTCTTCGATAATGTATGAACTCAAACCAATCCTAACCTGATCTTTAGAAATTTTAAATATCATTTATGACTATATTTTCAAACTTAAAAGTTTTTTTTTAAACGAGAACCTCTTTTTTACTATAAACTATTTAGCGAATAATTATTCAGAAAGTACTTAGGTACTTGACAAAATTGAAATTTAAACCAGTATTTTTTTTTTTAGAGTTATTTAAAATATTTATTTAGGATACAAAGTCTAGGATGGTGGATTTTAGAGATATTTAATTTTAAAATATTGATAATTAATATTAATATATTAATATTTAATACTCACGAGTTTTGTAAGAATAGTCCAAGTTATAATATATATATTTGATCCAATACAACATCTCATTTATAATTTCGTGAGACCATTTTTAAGGACTTTTATTCTTATTGTAAATATGTTGATGACTTATTCTCTAATTTTATAGTTGAAATGAGAGGTTTTTCTGTGAAAAATGAAAGTCTGTATCATCGTAGAACACTCTGTAAGTACCTAGTATGAGTAATCTTAATACTTTGAAAATTTGATTTGTTCTTCAAGTAGGTAATAATTTATTGTTGAATTAAAAAATAGAAGTGTGCATGTTTGGTCAATCACTCTGTATATATCAAGACCAATCAATGAAGTGTTCGGGGTCATAGATTATAATGATACAGTTTTTTTTTTCAAATGTTCCATTATTGTGACATAAAAGCAATGCGCGTGGTGAAATCGATTTCTGCAAGTAAACGTCATTATATTATTTAGCGTTTTCCGTAGCGATATAATACGACGTATATTGTTGGCGTTCGCTGTTCTCTCGCTCTGTACGTTTTTTTTTTCACAAGTCGTGTAAATAATATAAAGCTTCTGTTCGTTTTATCCTCTATCGAACCAGTCTTATGTCGGATCGCAATAACGGCGGAGAACTGAGTGCGGACAAGTATCGAGTGGGATTGGACTGCGGATTTGTGCAAGGGAGAGTAAAAGTGTTGTGTTGCGCTTTTTTACAGTATAAATCAGCCCCGAACACGGTGGGAAACGTTGAAAATACGTTGTGTGTGTGTGTTCAGAACGATGGGATTGTTTTCTGCAAGTTTGCTATTATTGTTATACGCTATTATTGTCGTATATATATATATGAACGTCAGCGTCGTCGGGTGGCTCGTTCGATTCTCTCCACCGGTTTTACGACCTTCGGTTCGGGTTGCCAAAAAACTATTCCCGAAAATTATGACCGATCCGTTTTATGGCGTCAGTATACGTATAAATGAATTTTAAAACTATAAATTTATACGCATCGATATCATATACGATAATACATCACAATTATTTCATAATAATAGTGATTATTCAACGGTTTCAAAATGAAAATACGACCAAGGGTCACAATACTAAGAACGAATTTTAATATTAATTATTGATAATCGAAATCGTATACATGCCATCATATGTCTGATGATTAGTGTGCGTATACTTTCAATACTCTAGGTGAATAATTATTACATCATTTTTAAAACTATAGCAAACAATCAAGTGAAAATTTATTGTTTTATTTATGGGAATTTAGTTTTTATTTAATTAAGCATTAAATGGTAAAAAAACAATAACTAACAGTTCCGTCTATACGTTTTGTAAATAAATATTAAAATATATTTTAGTGCCGTTTAATGTTTCCACCAACGCGTGTATATACATTTATAGCTTTACTAACAAAATGGAGACTCTATGCTTTTTATGTATAGAACAACAATTTAAGCTTCAGTGGATAATAATATTTTATTACTTTACGTGGTGAAATTAAAAAATAACAAAACGATAAAATATAAATTTGACATTTTACTGATTTTTTTAAAGAAAAATAATAAATAGAACGCTCCTCATAGCTCACTTTTCAAATAGCAGTATAATTGAAAATGGAAATGGAATTCATATTCAGAGTGATATATTTTTCTTCGTAAAATGATTAATTTATTGAAATTTTTGTTTTTGAAATTTTTAAGTATATTTAAAAAATAAGCATCATATTTTCAAATATTTAAGATTTTTATACCATTATATGAGTATTCGCTTAAGTAATGGAAAGGATATTATTTTCAAATGATACTCAACCTTTTTTACTGTGAATCGTTAATCAGTTGATTTTTTCTTTAAAAATCTTGAGATCTAGACTAAAATTTGTACGAATTTCTAAATTTGTATATTAATAAAATGTATATGTATACCAAGAATAATAATTTAAAAATATATTATAATAAACTTATTTTTATGCTTATTATACTTTATTATACTCGAAACAAATTATACAAATTATAATATTTTAATAAATATATAAATAAATATAAATCAATTTTTATAAATTTTATATCAGAACAGGACTCATACATCATTCTAAACTTGTTATTTAGTACACAAAGTTAAATAATTTAAGAACTACTAGTTCTAATTTCGACAAATTAAACATATCAAAAGTAATTTGCTTAAGAATTAACAGCAACAAAAGGTGATTTTTATTTGGGAAAAAATGGCATGCCACAGGATATTCTTAAATACTATAAAAATATAAATAATTCAAAGTGTAATCCTTAAGTACCTATACTTAAAAATTCCAAAAATCAGAACTTGAATAAATTAATTATTTAAGAAAAAATGGGATGAGAATCCTAAGCGAATTACCTTTTATATTTATAGATATTAATCTTCCATCTCGGTATCTTATATATACAATTATAATATAAAAACAATTAAAAATTTTTTCCAAAAAGAGTTTTTGATAGTTTTCAGTATATTATATCGTTTTATATAAATATATACATATACATAAATATACAGTATATAAGTGCACTTTCAGCACATTTTGATTCATTCTTTTTATTATGTTCAATAAATATAACAAATACTTGTCTATGGATTTGTAACCCGCATGACCTAACCTAAAAGTTAGTTAATAAACTTAACTGTTTTACACTCTCGTTTATTTAGGATTAAGACGTTATATAATGTGTTTGACTTGATTCAGACAATGCTCGGACTTGCTGAGATTAAAATTTTTATAATCTTTCGATTTGTACCCACATTTTAGGTTTTACGAGTATACCTAGAGCGGATGTTGATAAAAATACTATAACAGTTTTATTTTAAATAATTAAGCATTGGGTTTTAAAATATAACATTTATAGGTTATAAAATGACAAATGGAGTGATAAATTATTATATTTTTGATATAATTACATTGCCTTTCATAGAAATCGTGTACCGAAGAATCATATTTATTGGTATCATGATAACCGAGGCGATCATGCCATTACATATTATATAATATTATGAATACAACATCGTTTCGTTCTAGAGCTGAAAAAATGTTACAAGTGCATGGCACCGTATAATGGTGATCCCACGAGTGTATATAATATTATATGTGCGTGAGACCAGGTTTGGCGGGGGTGGCGTACGTGTCCGGGAATCTTAAACTCGACGATATGTATTTATTCATTCAGTCGACACGGCCGCGGTTGCTGACGTGTAGAACGCCCATCCCTTCTTTGCAGACAAATCCAACCCGCTCCTCTGTCATCTCTTAGCATCGTTTCTCAACCCCGTCGACTTCAACTCCACCCAGAATCCACCAACTCTTGCAATCCTGACTCACTACCGACCAACACCTCACCTTTCTTCCAACGGCCCGACCATCGACCGGGGGACCTAAATCGGCGGTGTCTAACACCTATAAATAATAATAATAATATCACGTGTCGGGCACCGACAGTAATGATACATATTACGAAGGTCTCAGTCGAAACGATACATTGTATCAGCGGTTCCAAACTTTTTTTTTCACGGTGCCTTTTTAGGATCAAATTCAGCAGTGGTTCCCTGCTGCAAATACCATGAAAAACAGAATAAAATAAAATTCTTTACATTTTTAATTATTTATTATGAGCCGTAGACCACGGTGCCCTTAGGAAGTGTTCGCGGTGCCCCAAGTGCACCACCGCAGTGCACAGTTTGGGAACCGCTGCATTATATATTGTACGTACACGAGTGCGACCATCTCGCCACGACCGACTTTAACAAATGAGTTTCTCAGTTTTTTGGAAACACCGCCACTAACATCGCATATTACACATCAATAATAACCATTATTAGCAAGGTTTAGATAATCATTAATTAAATAATTTAATACTTTCGAAAATCCCACTTGGAACGCACCACAATTTAGTATCAAGTGTTTATGTAATACTCTTATTTTTTAATTTTGATCTAAAATAAACTATTATTAACTATTATAGTCGAGCAAATGTAAATGTCAGTAAAAAGTAATGTTTAAATAAACAACAAATTTTCATTTTCTATAATGGACAATTTAAGTGTTGCTCTTACTTAAATTTACTATTAAAAAGAAGACAAATTTCGCCCTTGTAATAAACGCAAAACGAAATATCATTAAATACATTATATTCGTTATTTTTTTTTTGTTATTTTTGCTTAGAAATATTCTACAGCTAAAATTCGATGATCGAATGACATATATAGTTTTAGCAGGGTTCAATCGTGTGGGAGTTTTAAAAATCATAGTTTTATGTAAAAAAAAAAATGTTCATGAAATGAATTGTTGGCATCAAAAGATCGTAATTGACGCGATTAAATAATTTGATGCTTACAATACTTGACGGACGGTAAGTACTGAAGAGTACACTTCACTCTGGTTGCACACTTACACAACAACTACGAATATTTACAGATGATATGATTAAATTGCGCATAACACCAATCATGTAAAAAAATGTACTTAATCGTTATTCATTAAGCACAATAGGCATATAACAATAACAATATTTAAATAATATTATAATGTTGTAACAATATTTTTACCACAATAACAACAGAATTTATGATGGATTTTATTAAAATGTATTTTTTTTTTTTTTTTTTTGATAATAAACGCTTAAACCTACGGAGATGTATTACTTGAGGTATATACGTGACTTATATATAACTAATCGTATAACATAAGTATAATAATATACTAGGTGATTCATTTAACTGTTTACATTCATCATTTTGAAAAGCTGTTAAATATTATTTTGAAATAATTTGATTTCAATTTTATTTTAATTACTACTATTTTAAAGTTGTTTGCTTTTTAAATGATGACAAACATTATAAATTTCATTTTCTGAAGTAAAATATTTTTTATAAAATATCAACTTAGATAATACATGAAACACATTTTCAAACCAGTTAATTAGACATTATAAAGTTTTAATGAGTGGAACAATAAACATTGTTTTTCCGAGTATTCCTGCATAACTCCACTCCACTCTGAACTATGAATACTTATAATTAATTAATTAAATTAACTACTTGTTCAATATTTGATTATTATACATTAAAACACTTGAAAAATATTCTACTTCAGAATATTAGATTGTATTTTATGTTATTATTCAAATAAGTGAAAAACTTAAAAATGATAACGATAATTTATTGTTTTATAGTATCTTTTTATTCAAATAACATTAAATTATGTAAAGATATTTCTTTAAATATATTTATTTGTCACGGTTAATTTTGAACATTTAATTTTCAATGTTAAATAACATTTTTAAAAATGATCTCTTCCTGTCCAGTATGGATATTAGCTTCCGCCGAATGTCGGATGGAAGTTACTTTTAAATTCAGATTAATAGGTATGATTAATATTCATGTAGAACGCTTCGATAAGTTTTATCCAATGTAAGTTAAATAGTGGGTATAGTATAGTAAGTTGTTGACGAATTACTGTGATGTTCTTTGAAAATAGATGACGATGATATTACTGATAAAAGGTATAGGTATGACAAAAATAGAGTGTGACAATTTTGGAAAAGTAATGTTTTCACTCTTGCCACTCACCAAACTGTCTAACAAAAAAAAAAAAGCTAAAATTAATTAAGAACAATAAGAGTAGATATTTAAGTATAGAATACCATTTCGTACAATATTTATTTTAGAATATATTTATTTATTATATATTTCAATATTAATACATATTTTGATAAATAGAGGTTTTAGATATGGAAATTAGTATGGCCGTGACTTCGTTTTTCCCTTAATATCACATAGAAAAGAAATTGTTCAAATACTTTTGTAAAAAAAAAACAGTTTTCTACAAAAACCGCATTAAATACTTGTTTTATACATTGATATATATCAGTTGTGTGATAACGGTTTCGGTTGAGACATGTCGCCGCGGTTGCTGCTGCAGACGTCGTTATGATTAAAATACTATACTATTCTATTCCCGCTGTGATATTAATTTATTTAACTATTTAATTATGGTCGTTGACTTGGGCTCGGTTACTCAGTAGTCGGTTGGCGTGCGTTAAATTTTATAGCGTAATATTTTGTGGCCACAATGGCCATTGCAATTGTCTAATAATTTTAAAACATATTATAAATACTACTTAATATGTTAAATACTATTTTATACTATTAAAATATATTTTATTGTGTTCGGGCTTGTTGCTAAGTTATAATAATAATATTAATATATTCTGTTCGGTTTTCGTTAAGTACTTATAATTACATATAAACCGGACTAATAAAGGCCGTGGACTTGATCGTTCTCGACGGACACAATTCCCGAGCTCATCAGTCGTATAATCGACGTTTTATTAAACAAGAAACCGACAATTCTATTTTAGATGTTTTTTCATCTGAAAAACGTCATTGGACAACAGTTTATAAACCAAAACACTGTGCAACGTGATATTATTATTATTGCGCGTCTGTCTTTAATCGCATATACGAATATCGTCTGCCTCGATCGACAATCGTCGGATAATACTCGGAATACTTTTATGAGTCTTGTTTGTACTTCAACCAAGCGTATTCCATCGATTCTATTGATGCGTGGCGGTTAACTCCGATAATGCCACTCAATATATCTATACAATGCACATAATATAGTGCAGGATATAATGGTTCCACTGTTTACTATCCGGTCTGACACATCGACCCGTATTATACTTTCTTCCGACTAACAACCAAAACACATATCCAAATTAAACTTCGTTGCAACTTATATTTCTGTTAATAAAATTTTGATCGGTTAAAATGCTCACCAAATCAAGCATGGTAAAAGTGTATGTGTTCAGTGAAAGGATAGCTTTATAATGTTTTGAGCTTTTCAAACAATTTCTAGACATTTTGACCATTATAATTTAATATATACGCACATGACATGTGTGTGTGTGTGTGTGTGTGTGTGTGTGTGTGTGTGTGTGTGTGTGTGTGTGTGTGTTAAATTATATATCGATGGAATTGTACTTAAAATCATTTAAACATTTACAATTAATTTATTTTAGAGTTTACAATGAATTGTTATGAAAGTTTCTACTGTCACTTTTGACGGAATTGTAAAACTATGGTTTGTAGTATTACAATTTTTGGTATTCACATATTCGTTGTAAATATTATATGTGGTATTTTGCTTTTTTGATTTTATTTCATGTAAAATAATTTTCATTCCATTTCCCAATCAAAGTAATAACTTATTTTACACCTTTGTATTGAACTTTTATAATTTTTTTAATAATTATTGTTGTACTTATGTTAATGCAATATTTTATATTTTTTATGGGCATTAAAATTAAATTATAATATATATTATATTGTTTTATTTTTAATTGTACACGATAAATATTTTTTGAGTATCAAAAACAACAAAAAAAAAATGTATAACTCATCTTTTTTTTCAATTTATCTTTAAACATAACAATGTTTCTTGATTGTGTATACTTTTCAAACAACAATATAAAATTAGGAAATTGTTATACGTCATGGTAATCTAACAAATAAAATATTATTTCAATTTGAAATCAAATTAATTACGAATACATTTTAAATTAAAAAATGTGGTGCATTTATTTAAATACACACAAATATATGTATGTAAATAAAATGTGTGGTTCACAGAGTTTCACATCGGAAGAATTTCGAGTCATTGAAAACTAAATAATTCATAATATACACAATGTGATTCACCAAGTATTATAAAATAAAATGAATTTATTTAAATTTTGAATTTTGGAATATTTAAATATACTTTAGTAACATATTTTCAAATCCTTGAAATTTGTTCTACTATTTAATATTCTGTGGTGATATAAATTTCTGTTTTTGAGTTAGTATATTCATTTTAACTATAAATTATAATAAATTGATCATTGTTTTGAAATTTTTTATGTACCTAAGTATATATTTCGAAATTCAAAATAGTATTTATCAGTTATTTGATTGTTTATTATATAAAATATGTGTAATTTTAGATCTGGTATTATTTTATTTTTACATATTTTTATAAATTATTAATGTTGGTAGATTAATATTAATCACAAATATTTTTAAATCATCATAGCACCTAAAACCTTCCAAATTTATTATCATGGACGTATTATCCTTAGTAGCCAATTTTAAATAATTAAAAATTATTTGTTCAAACTTAGATTCAGACACATTAAAATTTTCAAAAAAATTATACACTTATCAATTTACAGTAAAATATGAGAAACCCTAATTAGAAAAAAAGGTTTTCGTATCTCTATGGGGCACTCCTTAAAAAGGCTGTGAGGAATCTTAGTGAGCCACCTGTGTACGTAAAGGAGTCTTATCATATCTGTAATATGACCTTGAGGTTTCAAGTGTTCTTATATTTAATTTGAGTAAGTACATAGTTATAACGAATGGTTGTTGTCTACTTGTACGCCATTTGAAAGAAAATGGTTCAATACTTGAAAATTTCAAAAATCGAAATTCGAATAAGTGCACTATTAAAGGATAAAATGCGGATGACTGTGTTCAGCGAATCTCACGGTATATAATATCAGAACTACATTGCGTCTGTAATTCGGTCAGACCCGTGTGACATCGATTGGCGTTTGAAATCCGGAGGAAATAATATATATTAAACACGTCGAATCGAGCGGAGATGCGGAGTGCTCCTCTATATATATAATATATATATGTTTATATTTGTGTGTTTGTGTGTGTATAAGATCTGAAATATATATATATGTAGACAATATATACATAGATGCAAGTGACATTTTGTGCAGTGGAGTAAAGGAGCGAATGCGATGTTCGCTGACCGGATATATCTATATTATATAATATACGGGTGTTAGCGGGCTTGTCTGCGTAAGACGATAGCTGAACAAAATCGCTAGGATTTTATCTGATATGTATAAGTACATCGTTTCTCACTATTTCTGGAATCGCAAACGAATATAGCACCAAATAATAGTCTATGTAGAAATATGCGGTTTTAGTACGTAAAGCATGTAAGCATAATAAGAAATCGACTGGCATCTTTTGGACAATTGGATGACAGATTTGTCAAAGGCGTAACGCTATTATACCGCATACAATAATTATGATAGTGAGTCAGAGGTTAGGTTAAGTATTTTTTCAAACACCAAATTTAACGAGATAGATGGTCTTGAGTTATAAATGATCTAACATTTTTTTGAACTCTCTTTATATTATAAAGATATGATTTTTTGAATCATTGTAAATCGCTCGACTCTTATATTGTAATGGAAATGGTTTTTGTGTTTTAAATTCGTTAAAATTAAAATTTTTTTTTCCTGTAATTAAAACGGTCATATGCAAATAGGTGGATTTTTTTCTTTTTTATCGATATTCAACGTCTAAACAATAAAAACTGTTGATTTCCTTATAAGAAAAAATAATTTATACTCAATTTTGATCGATTTGACGTATGTATCATCGTATAACATACTATACCTACCTAATTTCTATACACACAGAAAAATAAGCTAAAAATAACATTGAAAATAAAAAGTCCTTATAATAACATATTCAGAAAATAATTAAAATATAGCTATTGATTTTTGTGTTTGGCAGATCCTGCAGATAAATATTTTTCTATAGATTTCTGTTAGATACAAGACGTATATAAATGTCTCTTAAAACTGTCCTGAGAAAAACGGGCACACTTACCTTTTGAAATATACTATAATAATCAACTATTGGCCATCAAATCGTATTAAATTCAGTGGCACATACACAAAACACACTAGATCTCGAATTGACGGTACGCAGGTGCGAATACAGTTGGCACCAATTTTTTTTTCATTTTACAAAGGTAGAATTGAATCCTTTTTATGTGTCCTTCCGTTTTTCCTAAAATGTTTTATTCATAATCGGTATTTTTTTTTATTTTTTTTTTAAACCCAGCGTCGTATGCCAGCCATATTTCGTATACGGTTCGAACATTCGCTGTTAATAGCCACATGATTTATTAATTCCTTTAGGGTCCCTATCTGCCATTATACGATATACATCTTCAAACAGGTAACACTATTACATTCTCTTGGAAGGAAATTAGACGGTAAAATGCGTATTAGTAATGCATACACGAGGAATGACCCGAGAATATTTACGAATTACCGCTATGCGTATATACATATAGCTTTTGAATATTTGATACGATTCCCCTGCCGTGCACTTGTTCGAATAAAACCCTGTTTTTTTTTGCGTCAGTGCGATAAGAATCCGATTGGAGTTTTAAATATGTATTTCGAAAATGGAAAACTCGGTTTTTTTTTTAATTTTTCAATTAATAACTATTAGTATTATGTAAATCATCAATCTGAACTGTTGAAGATTTCTGAATAAAATTGGAGATCACGGTAAACGTATAGCGTTATATACATGTAAATTATCTTCGATTGACGTGTTTTGTCAGTTATTGTTTAATTCTCATCACGATTGTTATTTAAAATGTATAACATAAGCATTCAAAGTAATCGTAAATAACGTATTTACTACCTATTAAATATTATAAAAGAATATAAATGACCTAAATCCACTATATTATTACATATTATTGTACTTGAATTTAAAATATATGGTTTTGTATTCTTTGTATTGATTCGAAAATGTAGATTATTAGCTTTCAAAAATATTTAATATTAACTCTACTTATAAATATAAATGTATTGTTTTTTTCTAGATTGAGTTACACGCATCGAATTTGAAAAAAAAGATAATTTTGTTGCTGTTTTCTTCAATTGAGTTCAAAGTTTCAAAGAGCTTGTCTCAAATTGTTAAGCTTCTTTTGGTTTCCACGTGGTTTCGATACTAAACAAGGAGGTGGTTGACTGTAAGACGTTAAGTAAAGTGTTGGTTCTTCTCTTCGTATAAGATGGCTGTTATGGTCTGTTAACTTATTTGTAAAATATATATTTTATATCAACGAGAAAACAAAAATCGGTAAGTACAAAACTTTTCCAGGATATTTCATTCATATGATCTAATAAGTTACCTACAAATTTATAATTTCTTTTAAATATATTAATTATTAGATTTTATTCAAGTGTACAGTCCCTTTATATAACTGCACTCTTTTTAACTAGAAAAAAATATTTAAAATATAATATTAATTTAATATTATTACTTTATTTCGTAATTATTATTACGTTTAATCTACTCGCATTCGTATTTAAATCCATTACAGTATTCCTTTTTATGTCCAATGACCGATTGTCATTTGCCAGGAGTTTCCAATGTATAATTTATCAGGAACTTATGAATTAAAACTTAAAGGTATTATAGACATTTTTTGAAAATATAATGCGCTTATAAATGTTGAAAAGTAGATTTTAATTAAAAAAAAAAAAAAAATTATATATATATATAAAATAATTGCATTCATGCTATAAAAACTGGGTCATTGATTGATCAAACATTCCCTTTTTAGGTTGTAATTCCATTTAATCCTTGTTTCTAGTTGCCTAACTATGTAGAAATTACACATTTTATTTTAACGTATGTTGTAAGGCGTGTTTCAGCAATTAGCTGACAAATTTTTGTAATTTTCATGATTCTATTATATGAGTTACAGACGATATTTATTTTTATTCACATTTATATTATATTAAATGTTTAAAAATCTAGATACTTTAAAAAATAATTAAAATAATATTATTTACAAAATATTGTTTGATCCTTGATATCCTTTCTTGAACATATAATATATGTAATATTATTTTTTGTTTTTAACATTCATTTTTGAATGAATGTATAAATATATCTTTACAATAAATGAAGGATTGTGTGATAATTTAGTAACTATAATTTATATATTTGTGAAGAAATCTTTCTATGATGGCTGTTCGTTTTTCACAATTATTTAAAAAAAATTTTCGATATCGACAACTAGAAAATACCAACTAAATTCAATTTATTATCAAAAACCACTCTCAAAGTTAAAAATTCAATTTTTTTTCTTCTTAATATGTATAGTTACTGAAAATAAAACACACGTCAATATATATTACACATTCATGTTTAGTATTTAAAATGTATAGACAGTTTTTGCGTTAGATTTTCATATTTTGTATAGTATTTATGTCTACACATACAACAATGATATCTTAGATTTTAGATTTTTTTTTCTTTTATAATATGTATTTTATACTAAATATACACTAATTGGTGATTATTCATTAAACAATTTTAAGGTATATTTATTGAACTTCTGAAAAAGTAAAACCAAATTATCTTGTATATATTAATTGAGTTTATAAAACATCTGGTAATTATCTTCAGTGTTGCAACTTCTAAGTTTATACTGCTATTGTTTCTCATAATTATTATTTTTTTGTATATTATTATTTATTTTTAGTACTATTGTTTTTTATAAACAAAAGAAAAAAGACATTATCATATTTTTTTATACTCAAAATAACGTAATAAACTCTTTAACAATCCTTATTTATTAGAAATAAATATTTATAGAACAATTTGACAGAAACGTAAGAATATTATATTTTGATTTGGTATTATCACAAATACGTCATTATGACAACTTTCACGGACTATTATTATATTTGATTCCTAAATAATTTATTAACAAGTTCATCAAATTGAATAAATATTATCCTTACTGCCTTTTAATGATTAAAGACTTAAAAAGAATATACAATTTTTTATAAAGTTCTGTAACTAATATTCCAAAGATAGGTACGTTTTTATTAAAAAAAAAAGAAAAGAAAAAAGCCCGAACTATTTTCTTAATGACAGTTTTGGATCGATTGAAGACTAACTTCGATATATCCTTGTATTATTCATACGCGTATATACTAATTATTAAATTATATTTAAAAGGAGTATACGTTTGTGTTTATCAATACATTTATTTTCTCATGTAATTTTTGTTTTATATATTTTGAATCCTGTTTAACGGCGGTAAATTATGTGACTATTTTATTACTATATAAATATCATAGTTATTATAAGTTGTATTTGAAATAATTTCAGTAATAAATTAAATAATAAAAACGGTGGTGATTATAGTATAGACGTTGGAGTACGCCGTGTAATAAGTACCTATCTCGTGGGTAGGCAATTCGATGGTAACTATAGGTTAAGCGTTGTGTGTTTTAGAAACATTTTTCTTGATCACTTGCTTCGTTTACCAATTAAATAAAAATAAATAATTAGTATTATGTTACGGCAACTTATTCAAGTGTTATCACCGTGTTCTATCGTAACTCATTTGTCGTCGTCCTAATATTAATGGCATATACACGTCAGCCGAATAATATAAAACATTTTGTGCGCCACTGCCGCCGTCGCCGTTAAAGTTAATCAACAGGGCAGTATAAATTCTGAATGCCGGTAAACAAACAAAACAATTTATCGGTGGGTTGTTGATTTATTTTTTACACCTCTTGTTTATATTCTACTATACACATTTCGATTGTTCATAATATTGTTTACACTCTGCAGATGATATATATTATTGATATTTGTTGATAGGGCTTAAAATATAATAATATAAAATTATAACATACAATTATGTTAGTCGAGTAGTGTACTGTTTCTGACAATATTATATATTTCAAAACTGTTATTCTCCGTCTGCTTTAACGGTATCATACATACTAATGATCTTTTTGCGCGTGAGAGATTTTAAAGGACTTTCATGTATACGAACATCAAGCGTACCACATATTATATTTGTTATAAATAACATGAGAATTATTTTATTATTGAATATTTAATTCCAAAACGTCACATGAACTTCTCAATATCGTAATCTTGACGAAAAATAAAAGTTTTGTACATTCTCAATCAAGTCGTAACTTGCATTAGTAGGTTAGGTAAAAAGAAAATATTCGTCTACTTTATTTTGGTCATAATATGTTGATTGATTAGATGTTGAAAATATAATTTTAATTGTTAGATATTTTGCAACATAAAACGTTTGTTTTTAAATTATTCGTCTTTGTTTAAAAAAAAATAGTTGAACATAATTTTTCATGGGACGGATTAAATAAATATGTATATTAAAGAAAATTAGAAGTGTTTGGTGTGTCAAACAATAAAACTGCAATTTTAAAGTATTTTTACTCTCTGCATACTTCATATTAATTTTATAACTATATATTTATACGTATGTGGTATGTGATATGTAGTACGTACCTATTTTAGCTAAAATAATTAATATTTACTTAAGTCATAGTAAAAACAATGTTTAAACAAAATAACATTTCTTTAAATTGTTATTTTATTGTTTAATATTTTTATTATAATTTGTTTACGTTTATTCTATTTCTTTTCTGAAAATTTGTTTGATTAAAATATACATTAAAACAGTATTTATACGTCTTATTGTCGACATAAAAATTCAAACACATCAAGTATACGTTTTCTTACATTTAGGAAAACTTTTTTCAGCTGCCAGACCTAAAGTATTAATTTCAAAACTTAAACAGACAATAGCGGTAAATTAACATATTTTGTACTGTGGACAACTTTTGCAATTATTCATTTTTGATGCATTTTTTTCAACCAAATTCATTTAGAAGTACTATTTATTCAAAACCTAGTAAGAGTGAAATATTAGGTTTTTTTTTTTAGTTTCAATATTGTGTACGTCAAAAGTTGAATTTTTCGACCTCGTTGCTCATATTCTACTAATTGAACAAATTATGTCAAACTGCTAATGCAAAAATATTATTTAAAATTGGTGTGTAATGTGTATATTACGTTTAGTTATAACAATAAATAATATATTTATGCACAATAATATTGAATGGATAGGTTAAGTTATTATTATTTTTTTTTTTTGTATAAATGTGTGAAATATGAAATAAGAATGTAATTTAAAGTGACGATACACATCTTATTTTTGATAATATTCAAGTATGCAAAATATTTTGTTATAAAATTAATTAAATTGCATATTAGTATTATACGGTTATACATTTATGATAAAATAGATGAAATGATAATTAAATTTTAAGTGTTTTTAATTTAATATGGTATTTTATAATATTGTAGAGAGTAATAGAAAAACATATAATAAATATTTTTAAATCTTTAAAACGAAATTAAAGTAATGTTGTCACATTTATTTATTTTGAACGTATAGATACTGTATATTTTTTAGTCTAATTTAAATTAAATTATTAATTGTATTATACAATTATAATAAAGTCACTTATCTACGTCCTTAAAGTTTTGTATATTTTTCTAACATAATTTTAATTTTGTTTTAAGTTATAAATAATAATAATAAAAATCACATTTTGATGACAAACATTTTCTATGATTTATATAACATTATATATTCATTTTTGAAATAATAATATTAAAAGAGGATACTCGTGGTTTAACTATTTATGTTTATATCCGATTTCTCAATAGCGTTAAAGATATCGACTTTTTAAGTATTTGTGTAAATAATATAATATGAACCTTTGTGCCATAGTCAAATATGTAAATACCGATCATCCGTGCATTTGAGTGTAAGATCGCTTGCGTCTTATCGAAATATTATTTTGATATTATAATATTGTTTGCTTTTTTATGTGTTTGTGTATAATTTTTATCTCGAAAGACTGCTTTATATTATTTATTGATTTAGTAAACGATAAGTTCTATTTATGGACTGCGAGGTTCAAAAAAAATATATTTTTGAGTAGGTAGAACACTTATATCAACATACAACTTATTTTATTCTGTTAATGTATATTAATATGAAATATTTTTCTGACTGTCGCATAATTGATACGAATAACTCTTATAACTGGCGAGTTACGATGTAGAAGTATAAACATTTTATTTAAAATTGTTATGATAATTCAGTTAATTCGCAATATAACGAAGTTTGGTATAACAAAAATCTTGATAGAACGAGTACTCGATAAAATACATTTTATTGTCGGCCCTTGGAATTCGTTTAACCACGAGTGACTGTAATATACGTTCACCGATGGCAGGCGCTGAGGTTAACTGAAAGTCTATTTTTTAATATTCGTTTCTGTATTATTTTTAAGTTTTGTTAAGATGTTTTTTGGCTAAATTCGGGTGTATCAAAATGAACGATTTGACTTTCTTGATAAAATATTGTTAAACATAACCATTTTATACTAATTATATTAGTAGTTTATCGTTATAACATTTTTATAATAGAATAATTGAAAATAGACTTATTATTAAATTTCAATCGAAAATTTTCAAATGCAAAATCGTAACTTAGAACTTTAATATCGTTGAAGTTATTTAACACAATCATACATAAAATAAACATAAATTGATATCAGAATTATCGCAAGACATAGGTTAGGTTAGGTTAGGTTAGATTATTACTTATATTAGTGATTTTTGAAATTTTTTAATATTCAAAAAATTAGACTATTTATCTATTTATTTTTTGAACTTATGAAGAAATCAGTTAATAACTATCACATCGCGATAATTATTAATGAAAATAGAATTAAATAATGGTTATTGTATACAATTAAATATCACTATAGGTACTGTATTTTAATACACTCAAAGTTGTAGATAATACTAATAATGATAAAAATAATATAATATTATAATAAAGGTGTTATTAGAATGGAATGGAAATATTAGATGGTAAGAGGTTATTTAATAATGGTGTTATTAAGAATAATAATGAATAATGTTCTTTCAATAATTTAGAGATTGTATTTTCTGGTTGAACTGATGGTGATATTGTCGTATGATTGTTTAAATTTTTAATTAGAGCTGAAAAACGTGAATGAAGGTACTTGTACTTTGTATCGTTATTGTGAAGATTGCTGTACAATAGTGATTATTAACTTAATAATTATGTTATACACAATTATATGCGTTTCGGGAGGTTAGAACGCAGTCATTACTGGATTTTCCGTGGACTGAAGTCGATAGTTGATGAAAAGAGTCGTTTAAAATGGCTGTATTTAAACCAATTTATTACAATATTATCACAGCATGGAGGCCGTAAATGGGAATGAACAATTTCTTTTCGCCGTAAAATAACATAAGTAATCTAAGGAAAATTGATTTAGAAAAAAATCCTCTATTTTCTATAGGTATCAAAGCGAACAAAGATTTTGTAATATCGTAAGAGATAAAATATATATAATATGCTCAATTATTAGTATAAATAAGACATTGAAGGGTTTTGTAAACGGAAAGAAAGCTGATACTGTTTTTGTTTCATCGTATCGTATGAGCGTATTGTACATTGCTATTTACTCATTTTGGATTGTTATGATTAGATAAAATAATTGACTTGACTATAAGCTAAACAGTTTTGTTACTTCGAGATTTTATAACGATGGTTATAATTTTCATATTCAATGATATGATTAATTTATTATCAACTTATTAAAAATACTACCCATCATACTTAAAGTATTAGATATCTAAGTGCAATAAAATAAAATAAAATACAAAATATATATTTTTTAAATAAAATTATGAATATTATGCTTAGTGAGTATATTTCTGCGAAATTTTTTTTAACAAAAATAGTATATTCAAAAGTAATGATATACTTTTTATACTTTCATGGGATGTTATAAATGATATTATTTACCTATATAATATATTATATATACATACACATTACACATGTTACATGTATATTTTATTATACAAACGATTTTTATTTTATTTATTTTTATTCATAACATACTATCTTACTATCTTACTATCTTATCATACTACATATCTTATTGTTATTTTAATGAAACGTTAAATAATTGTATTTGAAATTATTGTGTTAGTCAAAAATAACGTAGTTGAATAAGAAAATAAAACTGTTGTGCGTATATCTCTATTTGTTGCATAATATAAAACTATAGTTTTTGTCGATGAGAGTATAAGAAGATGTTTTAAAGTTTTACAGTGCTTATTATGGTATATTGCATTGCAGACTAGAAAACATAATATAACTATATAAGTTTTAAATCGAATTGAGCACTTAGTCGTCTACGTTCGGTCGGTCGGTCGGTTGCCGGGAGCTAAATACTCTTTCAAATCATGTATGAATCCCCTATTATAATCGTTGTCGAGGTTTACAGTTGATCAATCGTTAATTTTTGTCTTCGGGTGGCGTACTGCACAATATAATATAGTGTCCTAAATAAAAATCTTATTTACGCCAAAAATCGTCATATATAATATACATTTGTATACATGTACTAGGACATCGGTCTGTGTCGTTGATCGACAACAACGACCTAACATTTTCTGTAGCCGCAAATGGACCATATGGGTTGTATACCGATCAAGCTCGTGTCATTGATCGAATACGCGTCTATCCCGTACACCACTGGCTGTGCATATTATTTTTTTTTTTTAATTTTTATATTCTTTATATATGCATTTCAAAATATGTAAATAAAAATATAATATTAATTTATTTAAACCAAAATTAATCAAATAACTGAATAAAACATGAGTTAAATATATCCATGGCAAAATCTCCATGATCGTATAACCCGGCGACGAATTTATTTATATCCAGATTTTCATAACCTGACCTGGGTATGATTTTCCTAGGATAATAGTACCCTGGATGCGCTTTTATAAGGATATCTAATAATATATATACTTCATAAATAATAATAATAATAATAATATATCATTGAAGTATAAATATTATTTGAGAACAGCACTTCCACGGGAGTACATAAGAACATTATATTCCTGGTAAGATATTCTTAAGGTTTTTACAATTTTCAGAATATCATAATGGAGTTTACAAGTTGCCTAGAAAAATCATACCTTTGCAGGTATTATTTATTCATATGATTTTTATATCTCTCAGATTACATGTGAAGTGGATGGTACTAATATCGTAGGAAAATTATACCTCCGATTGTTATGAATATCCGGGGTTATAATACGCCATTTTACAGACAACAGAAAAAATGATAATGATATGCGCTCACAGCTATTTAGAAGTGTTAAAACAGATATCGTCATGTACACATACGCAATGGGTAATCTATAGCTATATGTAAAATATACCTTTTTTGTTTATTAGTTTATTAAAAACAAAAAAAAACTTAAGAATAATTGCGTCTCTAACAAGTGTTTACGATGTTTTATGTGTTTAGTAAGTTCATCAACTTATCAAATTATCCTGCATTTAATTTGTATTTATATGCTTTATTTTATCTGTATTAATATATACTATCGAACTTTAAAACAATATTGGACTAAATTTAGGTCAATTCATTAAGGCTAATTAATACTCGTATAATGAACGAACAAGATACATAGACCAAAACTTCTATGTAATCATTTTTAATACAACATACTTCAATGATTTTGAAACAAATAATTATTCTGATAACAACAATAGGTCATCTAAACACTAGTATTAGCTAGGTTATCTAAGTATCTCGTAAAATTACAAAAAAACTATAATTTTATAATAATACTATAATGGCTGTACTTCGAAAACTAATAATACTCGTTTCATCGTATAATGCTGCGTATGGTTTAATTTAGGCCATCACGGTTAACTGCAGCCGTAACAATTTAATTTTGTATTTACTTTCAAGTACTGTTCAAATAAAGATAAACATATGTGTTTTATTACATTTCGCGAGACTATAATATTTGTATATTAAAAAAAAAAAGTAATAATAATAATACATAGTTTGCTTGTTATAAGAATAAAGATTTCATTTAAAATACCAATCGCAAGTAAATAATTTTAATACCAACAAATATACAATAAATATAATTTCACACTACATTTAAAAATAATACAGTTCGACATAGTACTTACATATATATATACCATTCCAGTGTCCTACGTTTGCACAATCTATTCTAAAAATCCCATTTATGAATAAAGCGGTTAAAGATTGTTCTGGAAATATCCTATTAAAAATAATAACATTTTCATACATTTCGGAAAATTTCTGGGATTGAATATTATTCTATCCAATCTGAATATTAAAAAACTATAATTTATAACAGGTTTTTGGCAGTAACTGTTTCCAGTTGATTTTTGGCTTTAGATTGAATTTGTAGTAACTTGATAAAATTAATTTATAAGTACAGAATTTCTAAAATGCATTAAACAATATTCCGTTTTAGATTCAAAGTAGAAACACGAGAATTGTTTCGTTCAAAAAACGAATTTTCTTTTCTCTCCTCAGGTATTACAATATTTATATACACGCAAAGTTACAGTTGACCTCAGTGAACCTGCTTTACATAAATTTCAGAATTTTTAAAATATTTCATTTGAAGTGTATAATTTGTTTTTCTTTGAAATTGAATAGCAATGTTAAAATAATTTTGTTTCGGAACTGTGTTTTAGCCCGCTTAAATATCGATTTGTAAGTGTGTATGTAAAATACAGTTATCATGGTATAATTTAAGCAACTTCTTGGGTCCTTTTTTATGTTTGTCTCAATTATATGATACATTTTCAATTAAGGTTTATAACATTTATGTATTTTAAATATTTAATCAATAGTTATAAAACATGTGTAATTATCGTAAATGCATATAAAAACCGAACTCAAATAAATTGTGGTGAAAATAATATACTAAAATGTATTATATTTATCATCGTACTATAGATATTTCTACAGTACAAAACAGTTCTGTATGGTAACAGTCTAAATGACTATTTTCATAAAGTCTGTGGTATGGTAAGTAGATTTTTTATTTTAAAATTTAAAAGTCGTTATTATGTTAATCCAATATTTTGTTTTAGTAATAAAATAAAATTATTATGGAATATCATACCAAATAATTATTAACGATACGATAGTTGTACATAAATGCTTATTTTAAATGTATATAATCTATTTATTTATACGAATGAATATCTAATAATCGTTATAACGTTATTTAACTAAAAACTATATAATATATAATTGACGATACTTGTTATATTATGTATTTGTGTAACAGTTATATCAAATGACTCATTTGTAATGATGTAGTCATGTATTAACGTAATACTGATATTATTATTAGTTTTAATAAACTTTACATAAACATTCTAAAAATGTTTACTTATTCAAGAATGTAATAATCGTATTTATTACCTAAATCGTCGCGTTTACTAAAATATTCCTAAAGTTCTAATGTATTCGACATTCATTAAAACTATTTAATTAAAATAAAAATGTATAAATACAGATTCTTTTGTATCTCTCGTTATCTTAGTAGATGTGTTAATTTAAATAAAACAATATTTATGTATAAATGATCATAAAACAAATAAAAAGTTAGATGTAAAAGTTGTTTATTGCAAAAAGTTCTCTTTGATTAAGTTTTCAATAGTTGTACACGACGTTTTCAAATAAGTTCAGATTAAATATAAATATATAACGGTATGTACCTACGAATAAAAAATAATTTTTAATTAAAATACATAAATACATGAAATATTCAAACGAGGATAGTGTGATAACATTTTTGAAAATTTATTCTGTGGTCTAAAACTGCAGAACTGACTGTGAAGGTAAAATACAATATTGACGGGAGTTGATAAATAAAATATTTTAGTTATCAATGAAGAAAAATTTCTGAATTTAAGTAAAACATAAAAATAGATGATTTGATAGGACGTATAAAATACTAAAAAAGAATTTGTCTTCAAAAATACTATAATGTTATTTCTATTATTGATAATAATCAGGTATTGTCAATTTATTATGAAATTGACAAATATTTATGTAGAAATGTTTACCTGTATTATCTGGTTGGCAAATTACTTCATACTAAAAAATGTTGTTGAATTATATAATATTATTAATATTATTATGTAACAATATTACAGATACTTAATGTTTTAAAAGAAAAATGCTGCAATTTTTGACACTATTTATCCTGATAATACAGCATAAAAATTGTACAATAATTTTCATCACGCACAACATAATATAACGGTATTGAAGCGCATCTCAAGATTCACGTGAGTCAGTTATTGTTATTAATTAATTCTTCTAGCCATATAGGGCGGTATTTATTTTTTCGAATTCTCGTCCTATAATTACATATTAAATTTAAAAGAAATATCTATATGATGTACAAAAAACTTTTTGTAAATAGTGTCTTAAAGATGACTCCAGTTTAAGAGTTTACTTTTATATACTTAAATATATATAGATAGTTAAAATATAGATAACAGTTTTAAGGCAGATCAGAATGTGTTAAACATGGCAGAGAAACGGAAGATTCATAACGGGGTGCAGCAGAATGAAAGTCAAAATATTGTTAGCTGAATAATAACAAAAACTCTTAAAAGTTTTAGGGGTTGTTGTAGTGAGAATGCAAAGAATGCATTTTTACAGTGAATTCAAAAAGTCGATTTGTATTTTTTTATCAAAGGATTTAAAACACAGCATTGAAGTTATATAACGTTTTATTTGATATGTATATATCTGATGGTTGGGAGTCATTCTGTTAATTTTTGCGACACCGTGAATATTAGCAGTCGAGACAGTGATTGTCTATAGCGACCGGTTGTTATAGCATTCGATTGCTATAACAATACATATACATGCACCGATAAATCTGCATGAAGTGAAGATACTCTTTGATTTTTTTTTGAAATACCATAGCATAACTCAACTGGTTAAATAGTTTGGTTAGGTCCGGGTAATATTTCACGGGGCCGGCCGCGCTGCACCTAAACTATTTTTACGGTTTTAGGAGGCAGACGGATTGATAATAAGTCTGTACAGTTAAACCGTATTATAGTCGTGCGAACCGTGGTCGCTGCAGTAAAACGACGAGCGTATAGGTGTACCCGTGCGACCCACCGCTCCGACGAGTTAATCGACATTAATTTGTACCATCGACGAAGGGTCGGATTTCATTAACCGAATGGCTTTTAAAAACAATACGCAATTGATTGGGGTATGTTTCAATTCCATTAAAACCGAAACTTACAACGCCGTGAAATATGTACGCCGCGCGTGCATAATATATTCGATTTTTTTTTTTTTGTTTTCCATTCATCTCTTCACGTTTTGTTTTGGATCCGATCCAACAACGATCACTATTCGCCGGGTTGTCGAGCGGAGCAGAGGTGTGTCGGGGGTGGCAAAGACCTCTTCGAATTTTATATTCATTCAACAACACACACACACACGCAAATATATATATATATGTATATTATTGCACGTAGGGTTTAGGCGACGATCCGTTTCGCCCGTAGACGTTATATTGTCGCGTCGCCGGACGAGCAATAAATACGTCGTCGACCGGGCCGTCGAAGCTTATACGTGTAAGGTTTAGCCGGTTCATTTTACATTTCGCCCGCAGAATATACGCGTTTGACATTATTTTTTTTTTCCAGTTCCAATCGTCGTACCCGCCGCTCGACCGTATATATTATTACATAGTGTTTACGGTCCGACGCGTGCCCGCCCACTAGGTTTCCGCGTTCTAGATTTATTGTCCGGCGGCGCCACGCGATATTTATCGGAATTAAATTCTTCCCGACATGCGGACAAACGGGACGGTTCCGGTCGCCGGGGAATTAAGATGTGTATAAGTCTTTTTTCCCGTATATCCCCTCGATCCGCGAACACATCCGATCGGACCATTCGTCGTCGATAAACGCGTCGTCTCCGCGCTCTCCGTCGAAATACTCCGATATATTATTATACTGAAATACGAGACAAACGGGCGGGCTCCCCTATTATACGCGCAATACATCTGATTACCGATATATTTATATATACTCGTACAATTACGGCCAATACAGTTATCAGCGCCACGTAACCAAATCATTTTATTATTATTTTTTTTGGGGGGGTTGTTATGGATTTTGGTTGGCTCTTCCCTCTTAAACTTTAAATGATGGGATAAGTAATATAAACGTTTTTCCGTATCTTGCAAAATTTGAAAAACAATTTATTTTTGAAATAATGGCAAATAAAATGTTCGTTTATTTATACATGATTAAGAAGTTATACCAGGTACCGAGTATTTGACTAGTATAATAATTCTACCTATGATATAAGATAACCAGAACATTCAAGTTGAATTAAACATATTTCTATTAGTAAAAATACATTTTAACAATAATTTTAATAGACAACCTTACCATATTTATATTTTCAAAAATGTTATAAGCTAAATCAGATTAAAATATAATATTAAAGATATTATTGGAACAGTAGCATATTAATTAATGATGTATTATTAATATCTTTTAGAAATTCAATATGATAAAATATAAAAATTAAATTATTGACGAATGACAGTAAAAAAAATTCAAGTTAAATTAATAATCATTTCTTGTTTGAGTTATTTATTTTATAATATACTTGCATATTATTTTATTGATAGTAATGATATCGTAATATTATAGTTCTATCATTGTATCAAAAAGCTCATTTCACAAAAGTCGATATTTTTTAACAAATATTATATTCCAATCCCATTTTAAGAAAATCGACAAAATCACTTACAATAAACCCTCATATTTTTTAATTATTGTCATGACAAAATAATAATGTTGGCTACGTTTTAAATATTGAAAAAAACTTATCCAGCTCAATACAGTAATATACTTGAAAGTAGCTTAAAAATAATAGTGTGTTTATCTCTATCGTATTTTATCGGTTAGGTTTACGGAAGTTATACCTCGGTAACGGTATGGCAAAAAAAAAAGAAAAGAAATGATTTAGAGGCAGATCGTTAAGCTGTTAAACGTGTTTATTGTCCTATTATTTGAATAAATGGTGCAAATATCGTGCAACAAATCGTATACAGCACGTGTTGATAGTAACGCATGTGTATAGATTTTTATTACTATTATTAGTATACATATATATATATATATATATATTTACTATTTAGTGTCGTTGGAGTAGTACAATCACGACATCGGATACTGGAAAATTATACATATTGTTTATTATACATATGATATCTCTTGCGTATAATATTTGTCAAGTTCTCATAGTATAATATTATACTATAAAGTGGCGCATATAAGGGTGTATATGATACGGCCTAAGTGAGGTCATGTCATATCATAGTGGTATCTAATATATTATTAATAAATGTATACATCGTTTATCGTTATTTATTAAAAATCACGAAAGATAAAATAAAATCTGTAGGTATATATATTTTTTATTCCGTTTGTTACAATAATATATTATTATGTCGCGTAATCGATTTAAAAGGCAGGATTGTATAGAAAAGGGTAATTTATTAGTGGTATTTATTAATATGTATACCGTATGAATGTGATTAATATATTATTATAAACAACACTCTTCGCTTAAAAAATCTCAGTCGCGTCACTGATACTGCATATCATGATGCTATTATAACAGTACCGTAGGTATTAGAATACACTATTATGTTATTCTAAACACGTTTTCCTTGACAGTGCTACAGCTTAATTTGATTTTATAATATTTTACCATCAATCATTTTTTGGGCTCGGATTGCAATGCATTAACATATTTTTTTTATTAGATTGCCTTACACGATGCTTTGCAAACTACAAACGTATTTCAAGTGCATATTATTCCAACGAATAGATTTTTATTTCCCCCGGAAAATAATATATTATATTCTGATGATTTTGGCACACTATTTAATTTTTTACTTTTACCAATCGTATTAAATCAACATAGGTCAGTTTGTTTATATAATAATTTTTTTTTCTATATAATAAATAAAATATTAATTAAATAATAATTGTATTGTATTATAAAAATACATTTACCATCAACATCCATCATCAAATTATTTTTCCATAATATTGTGTCATAATTAATCATTTATAATGGTAAATGTGTATATTTGATAGATACATTTTTCATCCATAATATAATACATAAAATATTCTGGGTTTTAGTTATTTTTTAGTCAATTAATTTGTTCTATATACACTTGTATGCACATTGACCAATAAAACTTATTTTTATTGATTAATATGCGTAATAACAATAATTATTATTATGAATATACATATTATATATTATAGTTTTTTTTTGTAGAAAATTTCATAGATTACCTACAATTATACGGTGATTTATTTTAATTTTTCAATTATACGAGTACAAATCGTAAATGCTTACGAAAATGCAATTTATGCACTTGCCTGGTCCCGATAATATTTATATTTTATATAGATACCTTTCTAAATAATTTGGGAATTAGGTCTTTAAAAATTGTACTATGTTTTTTCGTACTTTATATATTTTGTGTAATAACTGATTATTATAAAATCTGTAAATTATTGTTAATATACTGCTTAATACACATGAACAGTTTAAATATTATAATACTTTGTCCACAATTCCTTCGTAGTATTTACTTTATAATACAATAGTATTATCATGACTCATATTTTTTTTTAAGACGGCGCTTTATATAGGCAATTGTAGTACATAACATTGTAGGTGGTTAAAATCTTTAGAATATGGAATTTATTTTATTTTTTAAATGTTAACTAGGTGTTAATATAAAATGTCATATTATTATATTTTAGTTTTAAAAGTGGAAATTAATTCATCTTGTCAAGGATTTAATACTTGTCTAATTTTCAAAATATTGTTTAATGTACCTATCTGATTTAATAACATTTTCTTGTTCAAATTACATATTATAGATAATATGCATTTATAATAGTAATAGGATTTAAAATTGTTCTGACTAGATAAGCACTATTAACTTTGTATTGTTTTAAGACTCAGACTAGGATTTTCAATTATAAAACTTCATTAAATTTTCATTATTAATAAGTTTATCTTGGCGATTTTTGGTCTTCCATGTATGTTTTAAATTACATAGATAGTAATAAAACACAGTAATGAATAATACATATTGTTTTTTTCTGTTATAGTTACATTGTTCATTGGGAAAACAATAATTACTCAAACAAACCTTCAGTAACAATTTGTAACAACAGGAAAAACAAAAACAGATAAATATGAATATCAGTAAAAAAAACAATCGGGGTAAGTGAACACAAATAATATCGATAGGCATATTTTTTTAAAATCTATTCGTATATTGCGTGTTGCTCTATTATATACGTTAATCAATTATGCTCTAAATTTAAATTATAAATACGACCAAGGAAAATTCTATAGTTTTGCCGATATAAGATTCAACCAAAACTTGATTAACTCGAAACAAGCGATAAGCAAGAAGACATGAAAATTAATCTAATTTTGCAAAATATATCTGATTAATAAATAAATACATTATACATAATATACATGTATACTATAATGAATATAAAATCGTTTTTGTTATAACAACGTTATTTGGTGATTAATTGCTAAGTCGTTGCATAAGTTCCGACTCCATAGACAATTTATGTACATCATTTTTATTACTATATAACCCGGGAAATAAAATTAAAACTTTCAGTCGTAAAAGATGATATTTCAATATTCAAAAACTATACTCATTTAAATATTTTAAATTAATAAAGTTGATGAGTTTTAAACATATAACGAATAAGTTACAGCTGAATCGAATGTCAAGTACAGGTGATTATAATTATGCAGCATTCCGTGTGCATTCAAACCGAGGTATAATTGATAAAGACGGTGTTTTTTGTGTATTATTACATTAATATGTTTAAGTGTAATTTAATTTAAAAAAAGCGTGAATACACTTTGTCAGTGCATGTTAATGTATTTTGTTGTAAGTAATCATGATACATTTATGTTTTTATCGTATTATGCGGGCAGTTGGATTGTTCAACAATAAATACGTATTGTTTGTAAAAAAATAATATCAATAAAATGATAAAGGCTATCACTTGATCAGTAACGTATAAGGTGGACAATTATAATATAATATTATTATATATTTATGACAGAAGAAAGGTAAAAAGGTTGACTTAGTTAGGCTCTTATGAATGTGTGTATGTGTAGTTTTCTATTTTTTTTTATCATTTAGGTCAAAATTCTCTCGGATATAAAGCCTATTGTGTTGTTTTGTATATATATACGTATAATATAATATTATTGTTATTATTATTATGTGGGTTTTCGCAGTATTAAAAATAATATCACGAAAAAAAATAATAAAAGTGTCTAAATTCAAGCAATCTCTTAGTAGCACCTGTTCGAATCGATTGAAAATCGTGAATTATTATAATATATAATAATATTTTTAATAATTAATATTATATTATTAAAAACAACTGAACCTCACTAAGACATTTAATAAGAAAGTTTATTATAATATTATTTTTAAATACTTTTAATTAAAACGTTTTTTGGTCAGTTCTTTTTATTTTGGTTTCACATAATTAATATCACATTTACAGTTTTTTTTGTCAAGAATAATTAAGTGTCAATCTATTATATTATTATTCTATTGAAGACATTATTTTACCTATCGCAGAGTAAATTTTACCTATTCAATACACAGAAAATAATGTATTTAAACTTTTTTTTCAAACATGAGTGATTGGTAATTCAAATAAATTTAAATGAAATAATTTTAATATTTTTGCAACAATTTACTGATCAAAAAATTGTTTCTTTATTTTTAAATACGATTCGGTATTGATTCATCGTTTTTTTAACAGTATAATTGTAATTGTAATTAAATTAATTTACTCAAATAGTTTTATCGAATCGTTTTGGTTTTATTAAAATTTTGGAATTCTCGGTTTAAACTCGTCCTTATCACAAAAGCCATCGTCCGTTTTATACTCCGGCAGTTGGTTATCTTGATGCTAACTTATTATTTAAGTGTGTTTTGAAACGTTTCGTGGTTGTCGATGTTCATCGTCACCGTTTTATTACTTTCGCCGTAATCGTCGGTCGCCTTACAATTATTATATAATTATATATAAGTTATTACATGGACGATACCGCTATGGCGTATACAACAACAATAGACACAATAATAATAATAAGAAGGACACGCAGAATTATAATATATTATCCGTAGATGTCTGGTATCCGCGACCCTTATCTATAAAGAAAAACACGCACGCGCGCCATCTCGGGCCGGTAGTAACAGGTACATAATATTATAATCAAGTAATCCGCTCCCGAATCATCACGGTTCGTGACATTCAAATGCAATTAATTTTAGAGTTGCCTTGGTGCGGCTTAGTCAGTTTAGGAAGCTTAGCGCGTGTTCGGTGTTTGTTGTCTGCCGCGTCGCTCCACGTCGGTATTCTAGCTGAGATTACACGTCCTGTATAATATAACCCGAGTGAGCATATACGATTCTATAATATAATAATGTACTAAAACACGATGTGTGTAACACGCGAGTAAATCGTCGCTATATTTTAGATAAAATAATAGATAGATCCGTGACCGTAATTCGCGGCTATGCAATTTAGGGGGAAAAAAAAACTTTTAATTCCGATGAAAGGTTATATCGTTTCGTTTTTGATATCTTCGTCCGGCCATATCTTAATATTACTATCACTACTACTACTACTATTATTATTTTTATCATGAGGTTCGGAGTCTTTGAATTTTTTACCGTAATATGCCTGAACGGTGGTAGCCACTTCTTACCTCTTCCACAACTTCGGGTCAATGACGCGTAAACGTCGTTTGGGGGAAGTTAATAATAATAATAATAATATATATTTTTTTTTTGCTCTCTCGTGCAATTATTATTGTCCAGAAGTCAGGACTGTATATTATTATTTTTATCCTATCACCATTCGAAAGAAAAACGCTGAAAAGGCGTATATGTATTGTATAGGGTACATTATACGTCTACAAAAAATAAATAAATAATAACACATCGATTCGTATAATATATTATTATCTCGATTCGCGTCATAAAGTTTTTATTATTACGCAACACGTTTCTTTACGTTCTAAAAAAAAGTCGCTTTCTCACGTATTGCTTTTATTACCAACGTCTCTCGTCCATATATAATATTTAATATTATATTTATTTTTGGTGTATAAACTTATACGAAAATATTTTACCTTAAACCGTCAGATGAAATTATTTTAGATAAAACTCCTAAATAGGTAATACATGTAATAATAAACGAGGGTGTCAACATCACAAAATTCGTAATATGAAATAGTATCATATATATGTATGGATAATCATAAATAATAATATTATATGATAATTTGATTCTTTAATTTTATTATTATTTTTTGATTTCATATATTGTTTAATAATGAAATAGTTTCCAATACCTACTGCTATTGCTATAATACGTTGACTGCAATTTTAAATTAATTAAAATTATTTGGATTCAAAAACGAAAATTTGATGAATGTGAAATGCGTTTTTTGACACTCTACAGTCCAATTATTAAATACATCTACATTAAATATATATATATATATATATTATACTACTATATATAAATAACAAACACACTTTTTTCCAAACTAAAATAACAAAACAAAAAAAAAAAATCATCGAAAATAATAAGCGCTGTTTATTTATAAACATTGATTAGTTTTTAAAAATCTACATTACAATAGAATTGAATATTATTTTATTATTCAACATTTGGAATGTATTCTACGCATATGTTATTTAACAAATACAGATGATGTTCAATTATATAATTAAAATTAATTTACTGTTAAAGGTTACACATGCATGACTTATTTCATAGATAATAGATAATATTATTAAATAGGTTATCTCGAAACATTGAAAATGGCTTAATGTTAATTCATGAATTCATTTAAATTATTAAACTAAATTAATATTTTATTTTATGTGAAAACAAACATAATATTAATACATTTATTTCTTTTTTGATTATGGACCGTCAAAATAAACATTGATTAAATTGAAAAAGTCCATACCTCTCTGTGTACGGACCAATAGATGTATGCAGACAATAACGATAGTATGTTGTTGTCATCTTAAATCTAAATAAAATAAAAGCTATCGATTTAAAAAAATAACTCTGTATAAATTTTGGGTAAAACTTAAAGTTATTTTTTGGATGATATCGTTTTAGATGAACAGTGTCAGAATCGCAAGTACAAAACAACAAACGTTACAGCGTACCTCTGGTCCTATTGCTCTTATCAAATGTCACTTTGGGACACAAACAGCGCGAATGAGTCGCTTTTCCCTCTTATTTAATTACAGAGTCTAGACAACAACACGTACAAGAGTATAAATTAAACAAATCATATATTTATATGCAAGTATTAGAAACGATAAATAGTTATTAAAGAGTAAAAATGTCAAACTAATTTTTTTTATATTGGTAAGTGTATCACTATGACATATAAATAACTGTTTCAAATTTAATTTTTGAATTTATTTATTTTTTGTCAATATTATGCCGAATCTGATCAATTTTAGAAATTAGAGGACGATTATTGAAACAATGAATATATTATAATGGTTTATTTTTTATTTTTAGCCGTATTCGTTGAATCTGTTTTTGATGAAATGCACATAGTTTGGTATGTAAATAATGTTTATTTATACTTATGTTATTTTCATCGATTCAACAATGCAAATTGTTTACATAAATCAGGTAGTTAAAATTATACTCATTAACATACAATAAACATTACATTTTTGCACTATTTTGTTTTGTGTTTCTGAAAAACATCAATTAATATTATGTTGTACACGGTCTGGGACCAGCAAAATATAATATATTCTAAAATAATACTTCACAGTTAAAGTAAGCGGATTTTTCATCGAATTTACGCAATATGTATTGAGTAAACTGCATATAATAATATGTATATATAACTGCATAAATACATATAGGAGGATTTTCCGAATCGTACGTTGCAAAAATATCAAGGTGTGCATATATTTGTGTGTATACTGAGCATGTTTTTGCACGGTAAAATTATCTATGTGTCTGCATATAATAATAATAATAATAATAATAATATTGTTTAGTCAGCTGTTGGATGTTGTACTAATATCTCGAAACTGTATGTGTCTGGCATAGTTTAAACTGTACCATAAAAATATGTGCACTTTACTCTATTACGTTTTACGTATACATATTTTTATTGTAATTGGACTATCTTCTCTCTCGGTATTCTGCAGTGATTTATATTTTTTCTACGGTTTATAGGTATAGCGTTAATGCAACCAGCATCGTGTTCAAATCGTTATATTATTTTATAATCACGGAGTAGTCATGTGCTGATCGTATTCGTGATCCGTGGTTCGTGACATTTGCTTTATCTTCTTCCTCTGATTTACTTTATGAATGCTAAACTCACAATAATAAACCGGCACGTTATATTTCTGTTAGTATCACCTATGCTTCTTTCATTATATTTTACAGACCTAGTAATTTAAAGTAGTATCGATCATGTCTCATATTTATTATATAAGCCTTATTGTATGATTTCGATTATTTTTCTAAGAGAGTTTAATAATATGTATAACAGCGTGTTAAGTAAATGCAAAACTATTATTTCTAATATTTTTTGAAAATTAGAGCGGAATGGAATGACTTAGGTGTACCACGTAAAATGTTTGTACACTAGCTACTACTCCACTTATCATAACCTTAATTATTTATAACTATCAATTAATCTCGTTCTAAATTGTATTTTTATACATAAAAATGTTCAACAATTGTATTTATTAAGAAATAAACGTTGTCGTTATTCAGAAAAGTAAAAAACTTAGTATAACTTCGAATAATACGTATTATATGGATAGGTACGAGTTATTTTCTCTCCGAGTCTGTGTTGCGTTTGCTATTCACTTAAGCGATGGCTACTAGAAAAACCTTTTAAATTATTCTCGTAAACTCTATAGAGAAGTGTGGTGGCAACGAGTTAGAGGAAACTGAATCGACGAAGAGCGCATATAGAATAGGCAATACGAGTGTAAAGAAAATATAGAGACAGAATAATGGTGATTTAGATTGATGAATAGACGATGATTGAGAAGACGAAAGACTTTTTGAGAATGACGACAATATATATTATTATTTCCATATGTAAACATTGTGACTTCCATCGACATCGATTCGCTTGCTGTTTCGTCGTAAGACCATCGTATTCGGAGGTGTATATATAATATTATAGTTGGAGACAGGGCAAAAGATTTGATGCTGCATGGATGTTTGAGAACGCAAAGTCGTAGAAAATATCTCAACAGTTGTGTTATGGTCCGTATTTTTCGTGTATAATATTCGCAACAAAGAGTGGAGTTTCCAAATTTTAATACACCCAAAATACGATTTATATTCAATTTCCGACCGATAACCTACGCATATTATAATATACATAATATATACGTATATGTATCTTCAACAAGAAACCGTCTGAAAACATATACTGTTACATGTCTTTGTTTTTATGTACAGTGCTTTTATAGATTCGTGTATATATAAAAAAAAAAAAAAAACAAATATACATAAACAAAAGCCGGTCATAATATAAAATACCGATAGCTTTTTCGTCTCACTCGGCGTTTTAAATATAACAATTTCTGCAATACAAATAATACAAACAAGAAATAGGTTCAGAAATGTGTGGGATGTGTTTCAACTTTAAAACATTCGCTTTTCGCGTATTTCATATATATATCGTTTTAAAATGGCTATGATATTGTATTGTGTATTTGCGTAGGTATATGTATCGTATATTAAATTGACTATCGTGACTTTGCTCTGTCGTGATAACATTTTACCGTTCTATATTATTGCAGTCTAGTTGTGTTGTTTTGTATCATTTATCGCCGCTCACTAGTCAGCAGATTGAATCGTTTTAGATTTCGATCGTCATTCATGATAAAAACGATACCGATTTGATTTATTTTTGGTTTTAAGCTACTTATAGTTGGTCATTTACTCACAATATAACGTAGAAAAATCGTCACGGTTCTTGTGATATGATTTTAGTGTGTATAAAATAAATAAATATTAACGTAATATATATATATATATATTATATATATAGATGTTCCCGAGAATGCTTGAATTAAAATAATTAAAATACTACTGGATACCAAATTACTTTTTGAACAGAAAAATTCTTCTACTGTGACAAAATTGATTACATTTGGTAGAGACGATTTTAAATCTGTGAGCCTTAGTAAATTCCTTGATAGAACTTAATCATTATGTTATTACTAATATACATTAGTAAAAGTTGTAATATATAATCTCTAAATATTTCATTTAATCATGTTAAAGTAGGTAACTCAAAATTTTAAAAAATACATTGAACATTTTTACTAAAAACGAGCCTAACTTCAATTTTTACGAACTCGAACTGAAACTTTTTTTCTCAAACTGTTGAATCAAACACGAACTTGAATATATTTTTTACTCGAATTTTTTTTGAACTATAACATTGCAACAGGTTAAAAATTATAAAAAGTGATAAGGGTCATATAAAAAATACGAAAAATATAAATAATATTCTACGGAACAGCTATTTATATTTTATAATCGATATTGAACTTAATTTTTGTTGAACTGTTGAAAATGTTTCAGATCGTGTATTAATTTCCAACAAACTTTGAACTGTTTCAATTTAATGACGTTTTGAACGTTCAAGTTTACGACAAGTTTGAGAACCTGTTCATATTACTTATGGAATAAAAATTAGATTAACAAACGTATCAACATTTTGTCACAGCGATATATCTAAAAACAATATATTTTTTAACAAACTTTAGCCACCTTAATAGCGCGTTTCAAACTAACAATATCGAATACATCGACTTGAAACATTGCATTGTCATAATCAATTATTATTTCATGTCAGTTTTACTTTATAAAATCAGATGGTTACGCGCAAAGTTCGATAGTTTAATTTAGTTTAGATTCACATCAATAAAACCGCAGAGATTGTAAAAAACGTAATATATCTAATTATTTTTCAATTTAGAATTTTTATCATAATAAATAATAATATTGCGTAGTCATTATAATAATCATTGAATGGACGACCGTTTAAGATTGTCGTATTCTTTTGAATAAAACTGAAGTTTCACACACACATTACTTGAACACTAACATTTTATTTAAAACATGTTGTTTTTAAGTTTGTAATACGACTCATTTTAATTAAAAACTTAATAATATAGTGAAAATTAAATGGAAAATTGTTTTTAAATTGTTATGATGTACGATGAAATATTTTTGTCCCGTGCTTAAAACACAAAAATTAACATTGTAGTCATATTATTATTGTTATATTACTTCACACACGTTTAGCTCGTAGAATAATATATTTTTAAATTTGATCGGTTTGAACAATTATTTCTAAATAAAATTAAATGTTTTAACTTTCTTTATAAGTAAATAATTATGTTTTGAGACTTTACTTTTTTTTTGTTTCATGTTCAGTATTAAATTACACATGAAAACTATCGAAACTTCGAATAATACTTAAGAGAATTGACTTTATTATAATTCAAATAAATGTGTTCATTGCTTCGACTGATATAGTTATTATCAGCCGAATTTTTAGCTGTAATATAATAAATTATGAGTTTAAACATCGAATTTGGAGTTTTGAGTACTCAATCGAGGACTTATTTATCACATGAAAGAAAATTATAGGTACACAGAGTAATTTAAAGTGGTCTTAAAGTCTAGTTGTTTGTGTGACTGCAGAGATATACATAGATTCCGGTTTTTATAAATTATCTAAGATGAAAATAAACCAATTAATTTTATTATAAACCGTGTTCGTATTATAGTAAAATATTATTATTATACACGCCAAGGACGCAATGCATATCTATAAATTTTGATTTTAAGGACGATAAAACTGGCAAGTTGAGATACTTACTCGGATATAATGCAAAATATACGCCAGTGTAATAATATTAATAACGAAAATAATATTAATATTAAGGACAATTATCAAAACGATAAATTGATTACAAAAATATTAAGTGTCCATGATGGGAATAAGTCAGTTCTGTCACAGTCGAGTGTTAGAAATATATGTATAATATTGTACATTGTATTATTTTCATCACACCGTCGTCTAATGATAATTCAAGTGGAATATATACAAGTGCGCATTCAATTCGTTTATATATTATTATACCGAACGGTACCCATTATAGTGCAAATTGGTGTAAAAACCGTGTGACATATCATTTGGCACGTGTAAGTACTATGGTATATTTCTACATAAAATATTAAAATGAGAAAAACACTCAGTTATCTAACCACTTTTTTGAATGCAAAATAATATCGTAATAGTGTCATACGTTATAGAAATACTCACCAAATACACTTAACTAATTATTATTACTATAATAATAATTATTATCCTACATATTACTGTGTACAGTACGATAGTTGTATACGTATCAATAATTTCAGTCAATGTATACACTATACACAATACACATGTACGTTTACTGTGCTAACATTATAAAACGTATACCTATATATAGCTACCCATAATATTTTGTTAATTTAATATTATTATTATTATTTATTTATGTTTTAGCTCACTAGCTCACTTTGTTGTGCGTATTAATATGTTTGTTTTACGTGATGAGTACACCGCCATGTACTTGTCGGAACTTTCATAATATCTCTGAGGTTTATTTTATCAGGCCCTTTTAATATAATACTTATACTGTTTTTAGGATTTTTCTGCAGGTACAATAATACGCCTGTTTAATAACTACTCACAGTATTTTAGTATACGAAATAATACATATTATTATAATAATACTCACATGGCCGCGGTTTGGCCAGCGTGGACGTGGAGGGACTTCAGTCGTGGATGCAAAAATGAACGAATGCACCTCGAATCATGTAATCCGTGCTGATAATATAACACACTATATGTTCACTCGGTTGAATACTAATTCTAAACTAAACGTTCTGCTGCCTTATGTTTAATATCACAATCAAAGGTAAAAAAAAAAAAAAAAAACATCATAATTATCAAACGAAGTATTAGACCTAGCACCCTATTGATATTCGCATCAACACATTTACTGTTTGTTGAAAATAATAAAAATGTTCAGTGAACTTTAATCGATTTCATATTTTTTCATACTTAATAATAAATATGCGTATATTCTATATGATTATAATATTATAAAATGATTGGTTTAAAGCCTTTTTAAATTTTAATGTATTAAAAAAAAGTCATATTTTATTTAAAATTATTAAATCATTTTAATATTTTCATATAATATATAGGTATATATTTAATTTAAAATATATTCTAATTTACAATAAGCTTACGATTGAAAAAAAATATAATATAAATCAAACAATAAATATTTTTAATAAATTAAAATAATATATTATTATTATACGCCTATAATAGATCAGTATTAAAATATATCAAGAAAAATAAGGTATTAAAAATTGTTAATTTTATATTAATTGAAATTAAGTAAAATATTTTTACGTTAAAATTATGTTCATAGTTCGGGTTTTTATATAATTATAAAATTAGATATTTTATATAATATAATACATTTTTGACGTAGTATAATAATTAATATAATATTAGCATAAATAACTATTTTTGATATTTTGCTTAAATTTTTGGCATAATATCTATTATAATAAAAAAATTGTTTTGGACTGTTTTAAATATGCATTTTTAATTTTAATACTTTTATAATTATTTATGTTCATTTTTTACGTATCATAATAAATATAAATAACTTGATTGATTTATATATTTTTTTTTAAGTCCAATAATTGCCCCCACGTCCAAACGGTTTGCCAAATTTTCCCTAAATCGAATTAAGTTTTGTCAAAAACATCAAGTTAATTATATTATTAATTATTTTAATATTATATATTTTCGTTATTAATTTTAATAGGTGCAATATATTATCATATACGTATGATACTTATTATATACTTAAGTTGTTATGTTATACTTGTATGAAAAAAATATAATAGTTTGTCTTATAACTTAGTGGCTGTTGATTACTTCACGATGTCTGTTTTTGTGTAAGTTAAATTATAAATTATTATATTGTACATATTAAAAAAAAAATATATATGTTTAGTATTTATCGCATATTATGAAATATTTTTACTTATCAATCTAATATTTTTAGTACTATATCATAAACATAGATTTAGTTCATATCAATTTATTGTGAATCACAGATGGATATTAATGAATAATTGATCTATATATATTATATACTATGTATGAAAGCATTTTAAAAACCAACACTCCTCTGCGTCTCTCCCCCGTCAGTGTCAGTCATTGAATTACTAATCGATGCTGGCAAACGATTTTTTTTTTTTAACAAGACTATTATATTGTTTTATCTTATTATGACGTGCCCGTCCCATCCCGTCCGACGCTTTGTCACTCGTTTTATTTCACAACGTAAACTTAACACTAATATTTCAATGATGAAATTTCGTCAGCTTTTCTTATACCTATCGATTTTACAGCGATTTTTAAAACGCCGTGCCATTTTATACTAAAAAAAAAAAATAAATACCTCTGAGTTTGTTTATTCTGGGATAATTAAAAAAAAAGTTTTGAAACCACGATTCTGTATTATAATTTTGTGTAATATAATAGGTAAACAATATTATAAAATGTATGAGTTTTTCTCGTTTTTTTCTTCCCTCTGTTATAATAGTAATAATAATAATTAATGGTATTTTCCTGACGATCGAATAGTTTTTTCATTAATTTTCAAAAATACGTCGACATTTTCCGATGATGTTGAAAATTGTATGCGCTTTATGCTTATTTCGCATTGTTATTGTGCATTTTTAATAACTCACAAGTATGTACCTAACCTTTATACTTGAATACGAACATCAACGATTTTTAACGAAGTTTTAATTTTTAAATTTTAAACTTAAAAATTATGATTAAAAAATAATTAATATCCAACAATTTAATAACAACCAGAGACAATATTTGTAAGTTATGTACTTACCTATTGTTTGTTTCTTGTATGTTATTATTTACAACAAAGTCACGGAGAATCGATTTAGTCAAAGTTAAACGATTTTAGCGGACGCGTAAAACTGTGTTCTTAAGTACTCACTTTTGATTAAATTACATTTAATTTATTTCAGAGACTCGAAACGAAGTTTCTAGTTTCAAGTATTTTTAGAGAAATGTGCGCGTATGGGATAAGCTTCAAATCTGCGTATGACATGTATTATTAATGATGATGGTCGTCGCCAACGTCATACCTTGGCCGAGTATAAAGTACCAAAAGAAAATGTAGGATTCCAGAGTACACACACCAGCTGGTTAGTATTTTCGTTATTTTCTTGGTTTGCAAAAATCGTATAATAGGCTATAATAAGAGTATAACGTAACATAATACAATTTTCAACGCTAGTAGATCACTTGTTATCAGTTAATGCTTTATCTATCCAGTCTTTTATAATTCATCGATAGTGAATATAATAACAACACAAAGCATGTGAATGCCATTTAGATAACGTAGATAATGTTTTTACATATCATTAACACGAGATAATGAAACACAGATGAAAGTTAAAAAAAAAGGTAAAAACGGGTTTTCAAATATTTACAAAGCATGTACTTTTTTACCAGATATGTAAAAATATGTAAAACTACGTTATCTCCAATTAACTCGGAAATTCATTAAACGCATTAAACAACATATCTAATAGGATTATATAAAATACTGCAACTAAGTAAAACTATTTCGTTATTTTATTAAAATACATTACCAAGTTATTGACTATATACCTAACTACTAAAGATAATACTACTAGATAGCTAATGATTATAATAATAATAATAAAATAAAAATTTTACTCTACATCAATTACGGTATTTAAGAAAAACTCTTATATTTTATTTCCATTGTTCACATTGTTTTTTGTTCTATATTTAATCAATTGAATTAAAACAATAATCGAACCACTATTTTGGATGACTGTGAGAGGGCTCCTCGTGATAGGTATATAGGTTATGCTATAAGGGTTGCATGATACTATGTACCTATAGTGTATAAAGTACCTATGTAAATAAATAATATGTGTTGTGTATTATATAGTATGTTAAAGTTCTAAATGTCTACCGTATAGAATCCATAGTAAAACTCCCACAGCCATATTATATGATATTGGATATTTAAGCCTTCCATAGCATTTACCAGAATCTCCGCCTATGCCTACGGGCTACAATAACAACTTACAAGTCACGAGTGAAAATAGATCCGAAAATATTGCCTTTATAATAATACTTGCTGTCATCCGCGTGATCCGCCCCCGTGAATAGTTGTTTGCAAATTGTGGGGCTATTCATTGTCTTTTAGTTATTTTGATCGTGAAATCCTATAAAGTGTACATATCTTATACTTACGCAAAATAATAATAATTTAAGGTGTTTATAAATTATCATAAATAAACGTATAGATAATAATCATAAAAAAAATGTTTTCTCATATTAACATGAATTATTCTTACACCCGACAAATATATTATATAATAATATTTATACGTCATTTAATGAATAACAATAATAATGATTATTAAACAACAACATTGGGGTAGGGCGTTTTGTGGGGCTTCACATCATGCAGCCAATCAGCTCTCTACTGACTTATCATATTACTTGTCTATTGGTTATTATTATCTAATGCGTTTTAACCTATCTTAACTATTCTAGTCTCGAGATTAAGTACGTCAATCGTAGCTAGAACGCAGTGATCTATATATCAAACCCGATTGGACCTTTAAAAGCACCAAGCCGTTGTCACATCTCATGTACGTCGAAAATAATAATTGATTCATCGTCGATTCTATGCACACATTCTGAGGTTAGTCAAGGGTGATTGCTTAACTATTATATACTTTAAACAATTATTTTAATATATTATAATATATAATAAATATAAGTTGAAATTCAAATTTTACGGGATAGACACAAAACTTATTTTGTGTACTTATTATGTTTCTCTATCGAATAAATAAAATAAAGAGTAAAATAAAAAGTAAGTAAAATAAAGTTACTATAATAGAAACACGTAGATTTTTCGTTTTCACACAAAATAGTGTGTTTAGATACAAATAATATATTTCTGTAAAAATCTGAAAATGTCAAAATATTGGACATGTTGCCTAACAAAAGTGATACTAAAACCTCCAAAAAACTGTCAGGTACAATAGTAAAAATTTTGGTGACGATACGTTGAAAGATGTGGATTTTTATGTGTGACGAAAAATCGGGATTTGCTATTATAGTATATATTATGATATTTATTTCAATAATTGTTATCTTCTAGCTAACCATTTTCCGATAAAAAAGGTTTTGATAAAATAAATAAAAATATAAAGGTTCATTTAATGAATACAAATGCAAATGCAAATACCTTATTACTGACTTATGATAAAATTTAAATTGTAAAGTTTGTTATCGATTAGGTTGGTATATAAAGTATTCATTTAAAGTAAATAATCAGATGACTCTCTTTTGAATAAGTTTTAACAATAGTTGGCAGGGAGTGTATATTATTCTTATACAGTACGAGTATACTGCAGTGATTGAATAACACTATGAAACGTCGATTTGAACAGAGCCGGCAGAAATTACTATTGTTTTAATACACCATCGGTATCAATAATTTATAATATTATACTATTGTATTTTATACAACCATGGTCTTTAGTAATGTTTTAAAACATTTTTGATCTCGTAGAAATATACAAAGATATTGACAACTAAATGATTTAAAACAGAAGATCTGACGATAATAACCAAGGTTTGGCTTTAAACTTGGTGCATGGGGGTAATGGCCTCTATATTTTGTTTTTGCCTGTGACAAATTGAAACTAAATTATAACATTTTGTTTATATATACTACATACTATAATAAATTTAGGTGTATCCTGGTTTTAGTGTACTTACCTCAGTTCATATTCCACCTAACTTTGTACACCTATATAAATTCGACCGATATTATAGTGAATTTATAAATAGGATGGTGGATTGGAGATAAAACTATTTATATTTTTTACGTACTACAAACTATTCTCTAAACTTCTCTGATATCTTTGAGAATAAATTGAAATTTTCATTAACATCGGTTGAGTAGTTATATCATTATTTTATTATTATTTAAGTATATTAGCTATTTTCTACTAGCTGTATATTAAAATAAATATTACACATTTATATTATTATTAATTATTACACTTATATACTGTGAAAACAAATTTATATATATTATTATTAAATATTCCTACAAAATATTTGTTATTTATTTGAATCTCCGGTACTGAATTGTTTTTAAATATTGATAGATTTTGATTCTTTTACTTCATTTAATAATATAACATATTTTTCACTAGTAATGTATAAAGTGTTTTTATCATTTTTCGCTGTGAAAATATCATTTTTGTACTACCGTAAGTTCTGAAAACCGTATTTTAAGTAACATATTGAAATAAAAATTCTCCAAGTCGATCACTGTAAATAATTCATAATAATAATAAACGAGTAAAACATAATATATAATAATAATTCATAATTATATAATTATAAATATAATATTAGTGTATAATAATTATAAGTATTAACTACAAATATCATTCGAGAATTGACCAAACTATTTGTGTATTGTAGATTTTACCGATGGCAGTATTCGTACTTTTAGTTTAACATATACCTATAATTTATATATATAGGTACATATATATATTATATATATATATATATATATTTCGTATACGATATGAATTTATTATGATATTACTTTAGTATTATCATAAATCGTGGTATACAATCAATATAGGTATTAGGAAAGTAATTCATTTTTATTATTCAATGTAATTTATATTTTTTATGATTTGTTGATTGACATGCATAAACAACAGATAGGTATATGTCTATGGTGTCGAAGGAAAAAAAAATATGCTTATTAATATTAAATAAAATACCATTATTATTACAATATTAACTGACAATCGCAAAATAATAGGTACTACCTACCACCATCTATAATATAATTACGTAGTTGTAGGTATAGTGTTACTTATTTTTTATGACATACCTTCTCAGCATGGTATCATTTTGGGTAATTATAATATTAAACTAATTGACCGTTAATCAACGAATCTTTGTAAAAATGTAATGATGTCAACACATCATGAGTTATTATGGGTCATATAATACTACAGCTACAATATAACGTTAAAATTGTATGCAAAGTTAATTGGGTAAAAAAGTGAATTTAAATATGTTCGGTCAACTGTCCAACTATCTTAATGATACATTTGAGTTAATTTTATCTTGGAAATGTCCTTTGAATTGTTTTTCCTTGGGAAGTTTGAAAATCAAGAATTGAAGCTAAGAAAAATCGTCACTAAATTATATTAATCGATTTTATTTGTTTTCTGGTTTTCTGGCTTAACACGCCTAGCTGTTTATACTTTTCATCTATGTTGCACGATGGACCATTTACGGCTTGAGAGACAATGGCCTCGTTTTCCAATTTAATAGGAAATGACACAAACACTTTTTATACTTAAAAATTTCGGCAATCGGTTAAATATAACCATTATTTCTCTAGAATGTTTTTAATTGAATATAATACGTCTTTTGATCTTTATAAAAATAAAGTTTTATTATTCAATAAACGAAACGTATTAGTCTTACGGGTTTTTTTTACTAAAAGATTTTTTAAATATTATTTATTTAGATTGGCACAATTGTTAAAATACAGTTAATAGGTTTTTTAAAAAAAAAAAAAATAATTTAATTTTTACTGTTATAATTATATTCTGTTGGTTAATATACGCATGCCGCTCGATTTAGCGGGATTTGTCTTTATAACTGTACTTGAATTTCTAATCCATTTGAATAGTTGATTAAATGATTATTATTTCTATAAGCGTATATAATATATAATATATAGATATTCATCAGATAGCGTAAGTGAGATTCATTTATATAAACGAGGGGTGGAGTTGGTGGTACGGAAAAAGTGAAAGATCCGTAGAGGGCACCATCGGGAATTGAGTGAACGAATAAAAAAAATAAAAGAGAAATGGAAAAAGGAATACAAAAGTTTATTTTTCGCGATTTTATGCCTGCAAAATTGCAAAACACACCTGATTTGCTTACTGAATAGATTTTCAGTTTTCGAACTCGTATTTTATTTCAAACTTAAAGTGTATATATGTATAATACATTATTCACTGTCGTTTACTTTATGTATACACAATATAAACAACACAAACTGCAATTTCAAGAGTATTAATTGCAACTTAAACAGTATATAGCTGTAGGTAGCATATAGCAGTCTTAAATTTCTTCACGCTCGCTCAGAAACGATAAATTCATCCGCTCATAAATTGTTACACAGAACAAAAGATTATCAATGATGGATAAAAATGCAGTCAACTACTATTGATGGTTTTCGATGTTTTCAATTTAATGTGATTCTAAGAACATTAAGTCATCCTCATCATCACAAAATACGATACTTACCTAATAATAGGAAATACAACTATACTGTAATATAAGTAAGTTACTCAACAAAATATTAATAATCATAATATGCAATATTACAATAATATCAATAATATTGCAATTTGTTAATTGTATTGTACATTCATAGATCTACATTATATAATATATATTAGAAAACATCATAATGTATATATATGCATTAATTCGTGAGTTTGCTTTAAAAGACTTAAATAATAACTAAATCCAACGATAATAATTTTGATTGTACACATACATTTTCTTAGCGTAGTATGAAATGTGTGACCTTTTAAAATCGGTCATTATAAATATTATAATAATTATTATAAATGATTAGATATTTTTACTCACGTGTTGTTGATGTAGTTAATGTATAGGATTACTTATTGTTTTACAAGATTTATAAGAGTGTAATAATTTTTAATTAAATTATATGCTATGAAATATTATTCAAATATATAAATACTCAATTTCAATGGTTTTTAAACGCCTAGAACTTTTTATTTAAAAACTTTCTTTTTAAAACAGAAATCCTAACTTTTTTATTGCATATTCAAACAAAGCTGATGATATAATTAAAACATATTAATATATTCTAATATAGCCTATTGTAGTTATAGATCCGTAATGATTATGCATTACATATTCATCGTGCAATTTTCTGAATGATTAAAAGATAGTTATTTAAGAAATTTCCTTGAATGTTTATATTTTTAAATTTAAGGGGAAATTTTAATTGTGTATTGTTTTATACGTTTCGGAATAAAAGTCCAGATGTAAATCATTCACCAATATTCAAGATGATGATAATATTTGGTATTATTTCATTGAGATTATTAAGACTGGTTTTAAAGATTTACATTGATTTTGTTGTTATTTTTAATGTTATAATGTTGTATTAAAGGCTGAAATCAAATTAGATAGAAAAATATTTGTAAATTGGTGTCATTGGTTTTTACAAATAGAGGTAAGGTGCGTAAAGTGGAGAAATTAAGAAAAACTTGTTTCTATCCTTTAAAATGTATGTGTTTGTGACAGGAATCATTCTTTTACATGTTCCCTAAATGTCAGTGTACTTATGCTTCATTTATAACTATTTTTTGTTGTTTTGTTCCATTTTAGTTATGTGTTTGGATAAAATGAGGTTTAGTTAAAAATTAACCAACAATTATTTAATTTTTTCCTTTAGGTAGGTATTCAATAGTATTATTGTTATACATAAATTACATAATTAAATAGTACATTAGACGCCGTTTATAAAACTAAAAACCGACTGGTACGTCCATACATAATCAAATGTATTAAATATTGTTAATTGTATACATATAAAATCAAAACTTTAAAATCTTTGTAAGTTAATATTATATGTATATATATTTATTTAATAATGAAAAAGTAAAATAGCAAATTAAAGTTAATAACTAATTAAAATTGTTGCTTGTTTTTTTCCACATCGCCTATAAGATGCATCAGGTTATAAGGCTCACTTCGAGTTGGTCCCAAATTGTGTATTTTAAGTGACGTCCACTGTATATACTAGTATTATATCAATACTAAATTTTGTATTATAACAATTTTATCCAATATTAACTTATTTTAATTATGCATAATTTAACTAAGAACTTTAATATATTATATTATAGTTATAGTTATAGTATATAAAATTATGTATAGTATTAAATTTTAAAATAACAATGTTTAATATGAACAATAATAACACACTTGAAAATATACCCCTGAAATAATAAAATGGGTTTTCTGCTGGTGCAAATATTATAACGTTAAATGATAGGAACAAAAAAAATCCGTTATAATGATAAAAATATTTTTTAATAGGTAAATAATACAATATTAGTTGTTATAATACAACTTTTTACAATGATTCCGAGGTAAAATTGTTATCAAAAGGTTACAGTACGACCAAATAATGGCTGGCTGTAGACCGCTTTTTTTGCACCAAAATACCCCAACTCTCCCCTTTATATTTGTCGTGATGGAGGATAAGCCGGATTCACAGTTACGCTGTCTGTTGTGTCGTGGGAGTCTGTGTGCTATCACATGTTCATCGCGGTTATAATATAATTCGTATTATCCTATTGTATTAAATTGTTTAAACTTTAAGTATGTGCAAATTCTTTTTTTCAACAAAAAATAAAAATGGAACGATGGCAGTTCATTGCTTCAAATGAAAATCGGTCTGTTTTAAATGTTACTAAGAATTTGAACTACTGATTATTATAGTGAATCTATTTATTTGGCTTTCGTTCTCTCTTCTTGGTTGATTTATTTATCTATAACTCGCGTGCTTTACTTATTAAATTAATACGTGCAGGTGTATATAAATTATTTGATACATTTTGTATACGGTATTTTCGTGTGGTTCGGTCGTGCTGATGGTCCACCACGCGTGTTTGTGCGAATCGAAAACCATTGAACGAAATCATGAAATATGATCACACGGCCGTTAATTGAAAATAGTTCGTCGTCACCGCTCGCGTCTATCCAACTGTTTGTTGGATCGCTATCAGATCAATTCGATTGCGTGACTTGTCTAATCGCCGACAAATTATTCTGAGGTATTTTCCTTGCGGTTTTTGAGCTATACACGATATATATAAACACATATGATTTAATCGTGCAAACCTAACCAAACATGGCGTGATTGGAGAATGCTTTTCGAAAAGAATCACAGGAAAAATTCTTAGGTAGAATAACTTTGGTCGTGCGACACCAAGAGAAGAGACCGAACCACAGCGGCTATCTCCCGAAACATATTTGATTTGGAGATGTCATAATACATGCGCTCCCACGACCTAAGATTTTATCTGAACACGATAATATACCGATTTCGGTGCCTATGTACGTGATGGATATATTTTTCTGATTTCATATAGTTTATCGAGTCTATAGCGGAATGTCGAGTGTTCTGTTAGGTTAAAAGAGTCGCCTTGTAATTAATAATAATGTATAGGTTTTATATCAGTTAATTAAATAATACGCTGTTGAAATTAAATAATTAAAAACAATATAATGATAACGAGTATTGTACTTTTTCAAACGAAATTTAAACAACTGGCAACTTTCACTCAGGAAAAAGGCAATAAATATTGGTTGATTACAAAAAGAAAAAAAAGTCAAAAATAACATCGAAAAGGCGGGAGGGAGAATGGTCTTGTGTTCCCGTTCACTGAAAACGACCATGGCATTCCCGCTTGAACGTTGCATAAATATATTTTTAGCGTAGAATGTTTATCATTGATGTATCGCCAATGAATACGAACCTTTGGAAATCATTCGTCTGAAAACAAAATCCGACAAGAGCACGCCCGCGCTTATTAATTTCACTAGTATCCGGGTTTAAACGCCGTTCACACAACAAATAGAATGAGTGGGAAGTAGTACACGATATCAAACCACTGATAGTGAGTATATACCTATAATATTTTGATATATTTGTAATCAGGATTGAGGTTATTATCTAAGCGCGTTCACGTATTAATAGCCCCGAAAACCTTTAAACAGTATAATTTCATAAAATGTTATACTTGACTGTTAATTTCACATTTTCATGTTTATCAATGCACTTAAAATTTATTCATTTATTACTGTTTAATTTTTACGTATCATTGATACTTGTAAACACAGGAAAAAAGAATTCCAACATTTGGTCTTATTAGATTTTTTAATAACCATTATTATTCGGCTTTATTTGGGTTGTATACTAGTGTCAATTACTTAAGAACAAAGTTAAAAATATGATCAGAAAGAGATTAAATATTGAGAATATTCGTATCTATGATTATAATTTACACCTACCAATTTCATTAATATTCTAACAACTCATTACAAAATCGAATTCAAAAGTATGAAATTTGTAAAATAAAAAATTATTTGGGTTTCAATTAATTCTGATTTTTAGAAATAAAAATTCAGGTAAATATTGGTACAAAGCCTTAAAATTCACTAGTTTTTCTCCCTTATCTTTCAAAATTAATTTATACAACAGTAAACAAAGATGAAATGTTTAGATTTTATATTTATCATGAAAAATGCATATTATAATTTTCGTTAGGTATTAGTTTTAATTAAAAAAAACAAATTATAATTTTTATCAAACATTTCATAAATATATTTAATATTAATTGTATGTTGCGTGATTTTTAAACATTTATTGGAAATGTGTAATAATGTTGGTTAATATAATAATGTACTTCATATATCAAATGCATATTTTATTTGTTAAGTCACTTCTAAACATTTTTGCATATATTCTACTTAAAAAAATAATAACATTGTTACTATTTGGCTTTAGAGAATTTAGTATTGTATAATATACGATCTAATTTTTATTTTATTTACTCAACATATTATTATAAATGAAACGTATTCAAATTGTATACGTGATTTTTTTGCACAAAACACGCACAGATAAGATTAACTGTCTGTTTGTCTGCTGTTCTAGGAAAGGCTTTGAATCAAATAAACCGATTTTAATAGAGTTTTCGTAGATATTGTATTGCACCTATATGACTATACTAGTAGTTTTCCTTAACTGAAAGAAAGATAAAAACGATGGATAGATGAAATGATTTTTATCATTACGTTATTTTCTAACTCGAACCCGGGCAGGGTTAGGTCAGGTACAATTCAATACAATTCGTATTATATTGTGTACTCGATTTTTCTTTTAAAAAGCATTAAAATAATATTATGATACATAAATAAAATGTGATATAGTTATGTATAATATCTACGCGTCTACTAAAAATATATATATATTTTTTTTTATATCACGAGCATTAAGTATACCATTTTAATACTTTATTCTACTTCAAAACAAATATGCAATTATTGCTAGAAGTGACTTGGAATAGGTACTTATATTCATACACATAATGCACAGCCCACTGTACCTACTCTTGTACAGTATATTTACGCTGAGTCGTTGCAGTTTAGTAGACATTTAACGGCACGCTTTACAGTTGTATATATTATGATACGCGCCTGGAAGTGTCACGCCGGGATAAAGTCGTACCCTACACACGCGTATTATAACTAACTCAGTTGCTGTGCCGTGTATCATAATAATTTATAGTTACAATGATACTTTTACTGCGCACACCGTACTCGCTCGGTGTACACCCCCCTTTCAATTATACACATAAATTATGCATTTATTCAAAACGATTGTAATTAAAATTCGAGAGACCGGAGAGATCGTTTGTTCATAATAATATAAAGGTCACTATAGGATTTCGTCAAATTTTTCAAACTCCTGACGAAAAATATTGTTAAATCGAGATTTGCGCGAGAGTAGTGCAATAAACGAATCGTACTGATTTTTCAAAATAAATCTAAAAATAAAAATAATCTTAAATTATTATCATTCTGACGAGGCAAATTTATCTGTTTAAACTTTAAAAAGACTAGGTAAGACGTTGAAGTAGAATTCACAAATTTTACCATAATTTTTCTTTGGTTTTAGAAAAGAGAATTTTCTACGTAGTAGATTTGAATTTGTTAGGCAGTAATCCAACAAACTATAACAAGACCAACTGGATTTTTAAAAGTTAAAATTTCACTGCAAAACATCTTTTTTACCACTGGAGCGTTTAAGTATCGTGTAATCCGTTGTGAATGTTGCAATGTTCATGACACGTGTAGTATATGTACTTACCATACGCACTACACAGTAGGTACTGATATAGTAATAAATTTATAACTGAACATTTGTCGTATATGTACTGCAGCTAAGTTGGCCGAAATCCCCATTTTGTTTTAATTAGCCTAAAATAAATTATCTTAAAAAAAACAAATATATTATTTAAGAGTATAAGTTAAGGTTAGTTTTATTACACTATAAATTAATTTGAGTAATTAAGACAAGTTAAATATTTCGAGGAAAATAATAACTTAAATTAAGGTAAAAGTTAACAATAACTTTTTTGAAAACAACGCTTTGCCTTAACCATACAACCTGCACACTAAAACTAAAAATAAAAAATATAAATCAATTTTAATTTCCGTTTATTTTAAAACACATAGGATACTGAGATAGAATATGAAATTATTTAACAGATTTACGATTCCGGTGTGCATTAGATAGTATCTTATTTAAGTTTTAAAATTTGGGCTACTCGAGTATGTGAATATCTATCTATTTTTTTTATAGTATATTTTGTTAAACCATGGTTGAAAGATAATCATGAAGCATGCGTAATGTATATACGATGTCGAAATTATTAATATAATACTCTCAGATTTCGAGGGTTAACGATTTCAGAAAGTGATAATGTTTTTTATTATTATTTTATATGTATATTTTTTTTTATATATACATACATAATCATGCAAAACGATCCAACAAAAATATCATTTTAATGCGATATTGTGTGCGGCAGCAGTCTCTCGGTGAACACGGTCATGCGAATATTATATTCATTTTATAAATACCTACAATGTAACGTTATAACACGATACGGTGTGTATATAAATCATTTTTATCGGTTATTTGATTTCGCGTGAGTCAACTCTAGTGGTCGTCGTTATAGGTATTATTACTACGATTGCATTCGATATCGTCGTGAAAACCGAGTTTACCGCTACGACAATTCCAGATTCTCTCGATTTATTTATTTTACCAATTAATCGTTTCGTTTGTTCTTGTCAACGAGAAACCGATGAACTCGATTTATTCAAGATAATGAAACGATTATTTTTTTCTCCTTTGCGGTGCACGAGGTTTCATGTCAAATTAAATTATTTTAAGCTTTCTTTGTACGAAAAAAAAAATAATAATAATAAAATAATGAGATATTGACTTGGAACGAATGAAGTACTTAAGTTTTACGGCAACAGGTGATAAAGTGTAAAGTTTTTGAATAATTTTTACATAAATTAATTAATTTAACATACAAATTATATTATTTGTTAATATTTCAGATCCCTCTCAATTTTTAGGGGATAACATCGGTTTTATATTTTATTGTTATTTGATTTTGTATTCGACTTTAAAAAAAAAAAAAAAAAGATTCTGCGTAAATGCGTTTTGTCTATATTAAGCATGCGCTAGGGAAAGAAAACAAACAGTGACATCAGTTAACATCCTTTTAACAAGAATGTATAGTTATAATACCTATTACATTAAATATTACATAATATAAAATATATTTTTTGAAAAATTAATTTTGCACACTTAAAAATAAATACAACTATCTCAAACCATCACTAATTTTATAAATAAATTTATTACATGTCTTTATTCTTCAAAAGACAAACGTATTTTCACTTATTTATTCTTTAATAGAAAATGTTTTAAATATTGTTCATAGAAGTTACTTAAAGAATGTTGACGATGATATTTCTGCAAATGATTTGATAGTATAATTTAAAACCGTAACAATATTATTAACAAAACTAAGCGTTCCTGCAAGAGACCGCACCATACCATTAGTGTGATTTTTGTATCACCATGACCACTTTTGGGTTAATGAGGGATTTATAACCAATGTATAATAGCTTATTTAAGTTTATAGATATTATTAGAAATGGTGAATTACTGATCAATGCTCACTGGTAGTATAATATTCCGAGAATATTGTAACCACGAGATCGTGATGCAATGCATCTCCGCTCGTCTCGGCTTTGAATACTTATGAATAAATCAAATCAATATTCAATGCGTGTACATCAACGTTTACAATAAAATATTCCACTCGGGAATATTTTTTTTAAAAACTCTATAGTTCTCGGTGTCCATGCATACTAATATAATATAGTACAGACTCCTGGTCAAAGCCATACACACAATCGCTACTTAAAAAATCCTGGAACTTTGTCTGTTTAGCGTCCTATGAATTATATATGCGTTTCTTTTTATTACACAGTCAAGAGACCATACACTAGTCGTAGTCCCTTGACATCCACCAGTATAAAATATAAAAATTGCTTAATCGCTTAATTATATTTTTGTTAGAAACTTACTATCTCTCCAATTAGGATACATACTATTATGTCTATAAATACTTGTATTATACTGTGTTTTTTTTCGAATTTTCCTGTAGTTTTTAAACGCATATACTATTAATTTTACATACTTTATACACATATCTATAATAATGTATTTTTACATTATTTGTTCTCGTTTAGTGATTTATATTATCCAATTGTTTTACTCCTTAATGATAAAAATATGCGAGCAATATTGTAGGTATTTAATTTTGATGTATAGAAAAGCATATTATTTTAATCCAATATTAGATCAAATATTGTGCATGTTATTACAATATTTTGATTAATTATGTTTTTGTTTTAAGCGAGCTATATCTTCTATTTTTATACATTTACTGCTAAGCTTATACAGTGTTTCGTGTATTAATAGAGACACCGGAATCGATCTAAAAAGCCGTTTTTCCCGGTAGTTAATATTATGCGTATTACGTACCAATTATACAGAGATCAGGTAGTTGTCGTTCAACAGTTCATCGGAAATGGCCATTTATATTTGTGGGATCTTTTCAATAAAGCAATAAATGATCATAAAACTATCAATGAATAAGTGTGGAAAAAACAACAGTGCGTTAACGAAGTGACCATGATAATGAACCCTTTCGTCTTGTTTTCGAGTTTACGGTGATAACAATGGATTTGATTCATCATTCTATAAAAGTCCTTTTTTTTTCCAAAATCGTTCAAACGAATATATCGTCGTTTTTCATAATTTACCCCCACAACACTTAGATATAACACTTTTTTCCAGTTTAATATATCTCGCTTAACAGTAGTACATACATTATAGATAAGGGTTGTTTAATGTGGGAGGAGTCTTCTTTGTTTCAAATACAAAAAAAGAAAAAAGAAGCGCCATTGTGTGATAATATATTTGAAAAGTAATGTTATTCAAACGTAATAAATCAAATTCAAAGATTTTACGCATTGTTCGTCGAATAACCTTTTTTGAATTGATTAAACTTAATAGCATTTGTGTACATTATTTTCTAAATTTTAGTTTTATTACAGGACCTTACTTTAACGGTTATATTATTGTTATACTGCCAAAGCTATAGTTTTATTATACTATGTCGAAACGAACAAAGAGTGTTTATGGGCTTCATTTTCCGTAACGATAATCAGTAATATTAAAAAAAATTATTAAATTGGTTTTATTTCCAAAACTGTGTCAGTAGTATAAATTACGTGTCGTTACATCAAATAAGTACTTTTATATTTTGAAGTGTGATGTACTATATTTTTGCCCGTGGCTTAATGATATCGTTTCCGTTGATCGGCGCGTGTCGGTTCGGTCGTTATATTATAATAATTATATTCACATGGACGAATATATTATTATTACACGTGGCGTGTACAAGTCGTAAGCCACACGGGCGGGCAAGTGGCCGCGGGGTAGATGACAAATTACGAAAAGTCTGTGCACGCGCCAAATGTCTGTTGATATTTCGTCAGCAAAAGAAAAGCAAAGCGGGAGTGTGAGGGAGAGAGAAAGAAGGAAAAAACATTATCTCGTTAATATTCCTTGTGACGGGTAGTCTCGGAAAGGGTAGTGAGAGTAAAGGATAGTGAGTTGTAACATAAAGGGGTTGGGTGTTAGGAAATTACTTATTAGCACTTTCACACTGGGCCCTTATAATAAATGTTATAAATATATGCTTCGCAAATAGCCTAAAAAAATGGAATTCATTTTTTGTTTTCACATAATATTAGGCATCTCAAATTCATATTTTTTTCTTTTCTATTTTGACTTTCTATTGAATATATAAGTAAAAGTGACGCACACATAGGTCTAATTATTAGAATTAAAAAAAAAAAAAAATCATATTTGATTCCACTTTATGATTTAAATGTGTATCTTATCATAAAATTATTTTACCTATAAAATTTAAATAGTATCGGAATACTATCGTTATAATAATATATCTTCGTAGTAACGATTCGAATTTTTTCCAACCCAATTGCTATTACGATCTAGTCGATACGACACACGTATTAATAACATGAGACTCGTACAAGACGTAATTAGCTCGATTTTTGATATTTATTTTTGGATACTACGTAGTTTCGAGAAATTTATTTTGGTTCCAATGGTTATTATATTTTATTTCAAAAGCTCGTATACGAGACAATAATATATTATTATAATGTGAATTACATGGTTTATTATTATTATAAATCAGACTCAGACACGTTCATTGTTCGGCGGTCGCCTACCCTTTATTATACGACTGCTTTAACGTGGCAGATTTTGAACACCACCAAAACTCCCTATCCGCAGAGTGCGCGAATTAATGGGACGGTTCCACATTAGGTTCGAAAATCCAACGGCGTTACTCTTGAAGTGGTCGCTCGTAAAATGCAGTTTTCCGCGTTGGACCGTTTCAAATGTATCTTTCGACTTCGGCACGCAAACCGTGTGCATTATCGCCCATATTATGGATGTTTTTGATGTTTTTCAACCGTTGCTACGATAATATTATTACACTTGCGTAACCCCCATCGTACAATATCAAGTCATTATTGTAGGTATAGCGTTGACGTCGGCACATCGAGAGCGTCAGGGGGAGCGATTACCCCAAAATATAATTGTTTCGTATAGGGACTGGGTCCTCGTGGAAAAAACACTACTCTTAAATAATAAATTCAGAGGTGTAGATAAATACTTAAGAAAAAGAAAAGGTAATCGATATTACCTATAAAATATTTTAAATAGTACCTCCAGATTTATTTTTAGCTGGATACCAATAACACTTTTTTTATACTTATAGTAATACTATAGCTTATAGACATACGTTTATTTATAGTAATACCACGCCAAACGATAACGACCGACAATAATTTATCGTTTCCTGCGAAATGCAGATTTCATTATTTTAAACTGCAGCGATGCCGTTAAATTTAGACTAACGTATTACGAGTCCATACATAGCTGCAGTATCGGTTATTACGTATTAAAATACATAACCCTAGAAATAAATATAATTAAAAGTTTGTCTCTTAAAGTCAGTCTTTAAGTCCTTAATTTATTAAAAAAATCATCACTACATTAACGTTTTAGTGTATATAGATTTTGAATATAATAATAAACGTAATATATATAAAAAAAAAAATGATATTTCTTAGTATTCAATATAAGTACATATTTTACATTATTTATGATATTTTAACATAATACTGGTTCGGTGATCAGTAGTGGTGTACAGACTGTATAGTATGTAATTGTTTTATTCCTGAATGATGTGAATATAAAAAAACAATTGCAGGTAGATATTATTTATTTAAGTGCTTAAAAAAAATATATATTAATTCAATATTGTATCTCGTAATTTAAATTATTTATTACATTTTAGAATTTGAACGGAACGATGTATATACATTTATGTTAAATATTATATATTTAGAATACATAAATATTAAAAAAATACATTGTTACGATTCTTTTTTTTTATGGTCATTTGAAGTAGAAATTTACACAATTAGATATTTAAACGAAGAACAACGATTTTGATTGTTTTTTTATTCGTATACCTATAATTATACATACATTATTTATATTATCATATGAATGAACTTACTGTTTTTTTAATTTCAATTTTTCACTTTTACAAATAATATTAAATTATAATATTAACATTTTAGTTTTTAATTTTCACTATATCGTAAATTAATAATAATTATTTTTTAATTAAAATTCTAAATAAAAAATTGTTTGAATCGAAAAATAATTTAAAGGTATCATAAAAAGCAATAGTTTAGAAAAAATGTATTTTTAACGTAAAATATTCTATTGATATTTAAAATATAAATAAAATATACTACTTATTATACTTATTGATAGTATAATAATTAATCCTATGCTTTCGTCAAAAAATAATTTTATTTAAAATATACTTAAAAATATAATCGACTAAATATAGACTAAAAATACAAACATTATCCTAAGTGGATAAGGTCTGTATTTTTAGTGTTATAATTTATAGTTTAATTTAAATTTCGAACATTCATAACAGAATTTACTTAATGATAAGGTATACTCGGCAACTATTGTAGAGCAAAATGGTTATCTACTTACCCCACTGTTTTAAATTGTTTATTATATGTAAACTAGCACAATGCACGTATTCGCATATTTTTGATTTTCTGTTGCATAAATCCCAGTTCTGATGAATATCATCATCGTTATTGTACTTTTTTAGATTCTGAACGAAGTGATGAATGTATTGATTTTACAATGATGTGTGTTTTTTTTTTTTTTTTTTTTTTTGTGTCTGTCACCACGTTTTGGAGCAGTAAAAGTGCTCCGATTTTAAAAAGTGGACCCTGTTTCGGATAGGAAAGTGAATGTAGTTTGTACTTTGGGGGGTCAAAAGTAAAAAATTTCCAATAGTTTTCAAAAGCGCCGGGAAAAACCAAAAAAAATGACGGAAAAACGGGAATTTTAACGCAAAACCAGTTTTCGACCAAATCGATTTTTTTTTATGGTTGTAATTCAAAAACTAATCACTGAAAATACTTGAATTTTTCACCAAATGTTAATGTCAGTGGTATCCGTATATAGTAAAATTTTCAAAAAATTTTGACTTTTTTTGAGTTATTTATAGACCACTGAAATTTTCGATTTTTTTGAGAAATTTTTTTTAAAGTGTCGATAAAAAATGTTTGGATGACCAAAAAGTTTTGAAAATTTAATACAAGGTTCCTTATGAGTTGTTTTTAATGTAGCTAAAAAAAATTAAAAATCGTTAGTCACAATTTTTTTTATAAGCGTTTATAGTTCAAATTTTTACGAAATCTGTCGAAAACGCGAAAATTTGCAAGTAATTTTGAAGTTGAAAAATCATAAAATTTTTTTCTTTTATAACTAAGTTTTGAAAATTTGGTACAAGGTTCTCCATACATTTTTCTTCAATTATCTGTAAAAAAAACTCTACCGGATTCAGACAAAAAAATTTTATGAGTGTTTGAAATTTAAATTTTTACAAAACCGCGCTAAATAACGGTTTAGCCTCAAACGATTTTTGATATTTGTTATAATTCAAAAAGTATAAGTCGTAGATACTTGAAAATTTTACCAGTTATTTAGATTGGCATTTTATTTACTTGATTTAATTTTCAAAATATTTTGAGTTTTTTTGAGCTATTTATAGACAACTGACATTTTCAATTTTTCTGAAAATTTTTTTTTGAAGGGTCGATAAAATTTTTTTGGCCCTTTCAAAATACTTGAAAATTTTATACAAAGTTCTTCATATGTTATTCTTAAAGTGATTAAAAAATTATAAGAATACATAGGCACAATATTTTTTTATTAGCATTTGAAGTTCAAATTTTGACGAAAATTCGTCAAAAGCATGAATATTTGCAAATTATTTGAAGTTGAAAAATCATAAAATTTTTTTGTGTTTATAACTAAGGATTAAAAATACAACACTAAGTTTTCCATTAGTTTACCTTCAAGTATCTATAGAGAAAACTCGAAGCATCATTATAGGAAAAATTTTAAGTGCGTTTGAATTTTAAATTTTAACGAAATCGCGTAACGATAACGATTTATCCTCAAACGATTTTAAATATTTGTTATTATTCAAAAAGTATAAGTCGTAGATACTTGAAAATTTTATCAGTTATTAAGACTAGCGTTTTCTTTACGTGATTTAATTTTCGAAATATTTTGAGTTTTTTTGAGCTATTTATAGACAACTGAAATTTTCAATTTTTTGAAGTGTCGATAAAATTTTTTTGGCCCTATCAAAATACTTGAAAATTTTATACAAAGTTCCTCATATGTTATTCTTATAGTGATTAAAAAATTATAAGAATACATAGGCACAATTTTTTTTTATTAGCATTTGAAGTTCAAATATTGACAACAATTCGTCAAAACCATGAATATTTGCAAATTATTTTGTAGGTATATTTCATAAAAATTTTTGTATAAGTAGCTAAGAGTTGAAAATTTAATACAAGGTTTTTCATAAGTTTAACTTACAATTATTATAAAAGAACTTAAATTTTGTTGTATTCAGGCCATTAAAACATAAACCACCTTTTTCACCAACCACTAGAAATTATATCCTAGGCTGACAAATCATCTTCGTTCAGAATCGTTTTTCGTATACAATGATAACTATCATTGGATTCAAATTTAACACTCCTATAATATATAATAATGATCCATACGGCACCTAATGTACAGCAGAGCGGTACTCACTTGCCCGCTTTTTTACATTTACATTACCTTTATGTTATTTCAAAACCTCTGGTTAGGTGATACATACTTCCCTCCGGTAACCGAGTCCGGCGAATAAAGTACAAACATTTTTTCCGGAGCCATGCATTATAATATTATTATTATATTATGTATGGACCAAACTATCCATAAATGCCACACGCAGTATTGATGCCTCTATGTGCTTAAAAAATCAAAATACTCATACCTACACGTATACTCAATAAACGACCAAATATAAATTCATTTCTGTGAACTTGTCGTCCACAGACCATAAAATATTAACATCGCTTTGTTATATCGTAGTATTTGTATTAATCGACTTCGCCCGTGGAAAAATAAACAATAAATTATAAAATATGGCATTCATAATATTTTAGTTTTGATGTACTTACGTCACTTTGTGGAGAAATCAGAACGAGGTTTTTACCGCGATTAGTGTATTTCTGTCTAAGATGATGAGCTAGCATTGTTTAATTTATGTCTCCAGCCTGCACGCAACATGGAAAAATTTAATTCAAGCAAAAGAATTTTTTTTTAAGTACCTAAAAAAAATACCCAATACTCAAATTATACAGAAAATTGTATTTTTGAGAGCATATTCAATTAACATAACTTAACCTAACCTATCATATTATCAATTATTTGTCTCAAAATAATGTAATTCAATTTTATTTTTTAGGTTAAACTAATAAATGATGATACCAATATGCTGATCTCTTAAAAATATTATTCAATATAATTTTTTCAAAAGGTGATTTTTCTATAAGATTATTCATAAATCATCAAAAACGATTTTAATTTTAACGCTTTTATCGTTGTTGCGCTTGGGCTTGAGAGAAAACACATATAGTATGATAATATCATCTTTACTATAGTAACTTCATAAGCATTATTCATTCTTTCAACTGTGAATCTGAAATATTTTAAAGTACAACACTTGTTATTATTGTTTGTATATAGTATCTTGGCCTGTAATCAAAAAAAAAAAAAAGTGTTTGTTCAGTGCCGCCAATTGGGCCTAATTCGAATTACTCTATAAACTTTCTAATATAATATAATAATATAATATGACTTTCTAATAGTCTCTAAAATTTGCATTAAAAATTTGTCGAGTTGTTTTTGATTCTATCAAATACAAAAAGTCTCTTTCTCACGCACACATTCCACATTATGTTCTATTAAACATAACAATTATAGTATCATTATTATGCCATCAAATGTCGTGCGTAAATTAAGACGGCATCTTGTCGGATGCTGTATAATATGCGGAATGATTAGATCCGTACTATATCCTTTACGTAATATACGCCTACCTCCAACGTACCGCGCTCGCCGATGGCCATTACCGACCAGCGAACACATAAAGTGTACAACAACGGTATAACATAAAGTATTTCGGCTCTAAACACTATAATGTAATATAATAATATATATGTGTATAGTTTGACACGATAATTAACTCGGTCATAAAACAGCGGAGAGTCAGTGGCGGCAGCACTGCAATCGGTTAATGGTCAACCCTTTCTCAAATGTGCGCCCGAGCAAGTATATTGTACACCACCGCCCGCGTCAAAGAGATGATCTCTCATCCGCGCTTGCGACCCACTCGACCACACCCCTGCCACGTGCGTGACAGCTCTGTATAATGATTATAGCATTACTCAATGCCGTTTTAAACCGTTTTGCACGTCAATATAACGATAGGTATACCTTAAACGAATAATAGCGCGTTAACAAAATATAATCAGACATCGCGAAATAATACATATTAAACACAACACGCGTCTTTGTATTTAAATAATATAGTATTACAATTATTTGTCATTCATATTTTAATGATACACACAACTTACGTTCTGCGTTATACTAATACTCGTATATAGTGATGAATAATAATACGTCGACCTGATCTCGATCATTTTTTAAATACTGTGTAATGTTTTTCACTCGGTATTTGCGGTTGTTTACGAAATAACGATCTATTAAAATACGATAATAAAATAAAATTCGTATAATAAATGCATACATCACTCGATTACCGGAAGTATGAACCGCGGTAGGTTATAGTATGTGTTATGGATTATAATTTATACCGTGGTATGATCATCGATACCGAATTCGATGTCGACCAGTTTAACTCGTATATTTGTATAATATACGTACGTCCCTATAATAATTGTTTTAACTTTTGAGTTTAGTTTTAGTTAGACAACTATTAAGGATTGTTGACGGTTTAATTTCACGATAGGATCTATTATAGATATATCGTGTAAAGAGTGTTACATTATGAAAATAATATACTTAACTACCATTTGTACACGAGTCTCAAATCCCGATGTACACGTTCACATTTCATATAATTACCATCCATCATTCGATCCTGTAACTCTATAATTTATTTGGATGGACAGATTTTAATTAAACTTCAGTTTTCACTAAAACTTCGCGACCGACAAAGATTAATTTACGTTCTACATCTCTGTCCAATTAGTCGATTAATGTCAGCAATTTTAGTTGCTTCTGCTACTCGCGCTACGCTCTTTTCCTACTCAGTTGTTTATAAATACGCACAGACTCGTTACGTCAAAAAAAAACATTTAACATTTTTCTTCACTTTCAGTCGGCTTAAAATATTTATTAACTACCGTACACTTAATTAGTACCTATACTTTGTAGTTATAAAATAACTAGTTCATATACACACAAACATAAAAATAAACTGTATTATAAATGTGGATAATTAATTGTTAATTACTATTTAATTAAATATATTGAATATGAAACAAAAAAAAAACAGTTCTGATTTTGAGACGATTTATGGAACGAACGGTGAAAACTACTTCAGTGTTTAAAAATCTAATATTGGTTTATAAAAAATAATTCTATCTCCAATTGGGTAGTTTTTCGCAGTTATTACCTAGTACCTACACACATTTCATTACAAAGTAGTAAACAAAAATCTAACATGAACCATTTTAAGGTTTGATTTACATCAAGTCAATATATTCTCCGTCGAATCAAAACTATTGTGTGAAACGCAAAAATTGTATGATCGCTATATTGGATCTGCAAGCGGTAGAGGTCCTGCAGGACGAACGGCCCTGCTGGGTGTCTAGGTCACCCCGAGAGATTTACGTTTCAAAAACAACTTTTGTCCCAAATCTTGTTATATATACGTATATGTTGTGCACGCTCGCGGCGTATGTATATAATGGAATTTATTGCCTCCTTCTCGCCAATCCTCTGACCTCGCCAAAGTGAATTCAGTGGCTCTCGCGTGATTTACTGTGACCACTCTATATATATATATATATGCACAAATGGAGTGTCAGGGGTGGTGAAAAAAAACTCATTACCCGAAACGTCGTCGTTCCCCGAGCGTCGAAAAAATAAAATGTCGTTTGCCTTTTTACGCGCTTTTATAGTCGCCACAGCTTGCGTAGTGGATGTATATTATAATATATTGTGTATATTATGACAGTATATATACCCGAATATAACGTATTTAATGTCCAGTTATAGGATGTAAGTCGCCGCTGGTCCAGTTGTAACTTGTACCGCGCGATGGTTACAATTATATCATAACTGTAATAATTGTAAGTGACGACCGAGTTTATTTAGTGCACAAGCGTACACCGAATACAAAAATGGTCGTACGATTTGTTTTATTGTTTTCGTAATATTTCGGCAAACAATTTCAATGATAATAATTATTAATTATACGTTATTTTAATAGGGTTCCTAAGCATTAATGTCAGCCGAACAAAATATTACAAAATCATTGCAATAATTGAAGACTGCGATCGAAAAAGTAAAAAAAAATCATAATAATTTTTAATGTCATCGTAATTGTCCAGTTATAAATTGTTTTAAATTTAAATGTATTTTTGTAGATATAACACATTTTCAAGCCAATAATAAATGTCCATAATACGAAATTATTATAGGTGATAATCGCGGTAAGTTATTAATTTATCGTTTATTAGGAAATTTATTTTTCATAATATTATCTTCGACGATTTTCTTTTAAACTCTGCACATACAATTAATGCTCATATTTTTTTTTATATACCGTTATTGGGAAATAACCTCGGGAAATAATAAAGATGCCAATATTTTACCAACCATGTATGTTTAACGTTAACGTTACCTAAAGCGCCTGTATAGGCTTCAATAGGATAATTATATTTGTTTTCGATATATATAACATTTATTTTGCAATAACCATTGAATTTTCACTCGGCTTAGTATAATAACACTTTGCCACAGTAGACGACACTGTCTGTTTTGATTACCTCCAAACTAGTTATTTATCTCATTCCTTATCCGACAGTTGAGCGTTATTCAATTTACACGCCAATAACATAATATCATTATTTAATGTATTACGTACACGATCCGATCTCGTGACTTTGGATTGTTTAGGTGGAGCTTTGTACTTTGGTGGCTGGCGGAGGCTGCACCTGTTAAATATTATAATAATCGCTTCACAATAATTTCCCGTGTTATTATGATCGAATCACTTACACAATGTTCGGGCATTGATTGATAACGTGAAACTTCCATTAGACATTCAGACTATGTACATTCTTTGTGACGACGCGTCTCAAAATTATGCACACTTATCATCGATATTTTAAATTAAGACAAAAACTATTAATATTAAGAGTCTCGTTTTCACATTTATTGCGATCCCGAGAACGAGCTTTATTCGTTTACCGTGTCTGATCGATTTTCGTTTAGAATTATTGAAATTTTATTACGTTTTTTCGGCGATCGATCAATTCCACATAAAATATTAAATCGTATTACACAAAATTTAAATTTGAAAACTTACGTACACTTAATTATTGTCTCATCCATAATCATACGTCCTGAGCAATGTGATGCTGTACATCGTTATATTTATCATTATCGAATATTCTTAGTAAAAGTGGCATATTATATATAGTTGGTTTTTACACCGATGTTTTTGCGTCTTTTTTTTCTGTTTATGATCGCGTTTTTAGATCTACGTACGGGATATATAGGGCACTTTAAAAAACTTTTATATATAATAAATAGACAGATAGCCACTCTATCAATTGGAAATTGGACACATGTGGTTCAAGTGGGTAGGTTTTAGAATTTCTGAGTTATTTTCTATGAAATTGAACGGCTAAAAAAAAATACTGTAAAATATACCACTAATCTGTTTTAGATTCTGAGCGTAGCGATTAATGTATTGATTTTACAATGGAGGTTTTTTTTTTGTATGAGTAAAATGGTTCCATTTTTAACTTTGAGAGTGGATTCGATTAACAAATTTAATCTAGTTTCTATATTTTAAATATAAAAATATAATATAATTCTACTACTTTTTTTTTTTTTTTTTTGTAAATGGAATAAACAAACAAAAAAATTAAAGAAAATAGGGCATTTTTACACTTAATCAAATTTTGATTAAACTGATTTCTTTATTCTATTTAAAAACGAATAATAACAGAAACCTGCAATTTTCACCAATTATTTTTATTGTAATTTTTTATACTTATATGGCGTAGGTATAATGTATATTTTAAAATGCTTTACCTTGAAAATTGAATATAAAGTTCTTTATAAGTTTCTGAACATAAATAAAAAAAAATACTACCTAAAAGCCAATTATTTTTTCTGTAACTCAAGAACATTTTACCGTAGATATTTGAAATTTTCACCAAGTATTTAACACGTTCAATGCCGCGGCCTATTCGCCGTACGTTACCGCGTCGCCGCAACAAATTTCCACCCGGTCGACTATTCTAGTATATTATGTTATTTGTCATATATTCCTGTTACACTCTGTATATCATTTTAGAACCTACACATATATTTTCTTATACTTTATAACTAATAATATTATTTAACTAATAACATCTAATAATACGTATTAACCGATAATATGCATTATATATATATATAGGTATATTAGAATTATACTAATAGTAATAAAAGCCACTCTGTCTCTACATCCGGGAAAAATTGAATTTTATAAATAATATCTTTAATTAAAATGTCAAGTAATATTTATTACTTTATTAGACGACGATATGCAATATATGTTGGTATTAAACAAATAAAAGGAGCTCCGTCTCTACATTCCGGGAAAAGTTGAAATAACAGGTGTATTTTTAGACCAAATATAAAACCAAATACACCATTCAATTAGTAATGTAATCACAAATGGCCAGAAGAAAAATTCAATACAATCAAACAACTCCAGCAAAAGTTATGAGACATTAAAGTCAATAACTAATTTGTCGACTACGTGTCGACAGCGGCGTCCGGGGCAATGCATATTTTGTCGACTACGTGTCGACCGCGGCATTGAACGTGTTAAATAGTATTTATAGATTGTATCATTTATTATAAAAGTATAGATAGTTTAAATTTCAAAATATTTTTACTTTTTTTGAGTTATTTATATGCATGCAAAATCTTAATTTTTTTTTTTTATAAATTATTTACGGGGTCAAAATTCTTGAAAGTTTACTACAAAATTCCACATAAGATGATTTTATATCAGTATATATTATCTTTTTTTATAATATGCATTTAAATAATATATCCTGGAATAGTTTCAATGTTTATACTGTGATACACAACCATATACGTAGACTTTTTTTTATTCGCTTGATGAACAATTTGTATGCATACACGCCGAGCGTCGCTTGACGTGCATACCATAAAATTATATTATAATACCGCCTAAATTAAACTTACTGTGTAAGTTTGAATAAAGTAAGACAATGATTAAAGTTTATTAGATTTTTTCGCACGAAGAAGTTTTTAATATTTTTGTTTTGTTAATTTCGTTTTTTTTTTTTTTTTTTTTTTAAGATCGCAAATTTGTCATTATACCACAAGATGTTATTGTGATCCAAAATCTAAGAACTCAACGACTTGGAGAGATGATAAATCGTACACTGTTTTGGTAAAAATATTGTAGTTGCTATATTATTTATCATAATATTAAATATAAAAAAAAAATATAAAAACGATAGTAAAAATAACGTTTTTTAATCAAACTTATATTGTTATTAGATTTGTTATTTATTTATCTAATTTATCAAATGTGACGTGTTATGGGTAAATATAAAAAAAAAAAACAATTTTTTTTAATACAATCCCTTGATGGTATATGAAATATATATATATATATTATGTTATTGTACATTTGTACGATTCTAATCAATCAATGAGAAAAAAAAAGTGATACTATTGATTTTATAAAATCAATATTAGATATTGATACTGGTACTTATCTATAAATAACATAATGCATTTTACCTATAATCTATAATGTTACACAGATATATGAACGCAAAATGTCTATCCGAGAGTTTTGCGAAAAAAAAAATTGATGTTTGACTCGATATTTATTATTTATACATATTTTATATATAAATAATAATAACATCGATACTGTCATTACGTTGAGAAATCTCCGGTATCCCATACAATATTTTGTCGTTTCTTTATATAGCAATATTATAATGGATTATGTATATTTTTGGCGTAAGTACTCGAGATCACTCGTTTGGGCGTAAAAAATGACGTCTTGACGGACCATGTTATTATCATTGTGAATTTTTTTTCCTTAACCGTCAAACGTGTAAATATTATATATAAACCACCGGTAAAACAATATTTTAATCATAAAATATTACACGGTTTTTTGCAGTATACATTCGGCAATTTTGGTAAATTTGATAAAGTTCTTCGCTTTTATTGTGTATAGGTACGATGAAACACGCCGAGGCGAGATCCAACTACTGGGAGGACTTATATACTTATAGGACTTACATTATCATCATCAGCGGTGATACTCAGCACGGCTTGAACACCAATGCATTATACCAATATCGATTTATTTTAAATAATAATTCATACACGTTTATGGTAATATGCAGGCGTTAAGGGCATACAATATTGATACGCTACTGGAGAAGTGAGTCTTTTTTTCAGTTATTTTTATATTTACGATTATTATATAATCGTTATACTGTTATTAAATGATTACGATAATATTGGTTGTTAAATATTAAGAAGTCGTCGGAGAACTTCAGCTATAAATTACTCGTATACTCGTCTAAATATATACCTATAATAATATGAAAAATATAAATCGCAGTGATTATTGTCATATTATTTTATATACTCATCTCGGTTTTATGTTTCTCCGACTAGGTACAGCACTATAAAAACAAACTTTATAATTGTACCTTTAAAACGCATAATACATTGCGAAAATTCGATCACAATATAGAAGACGACTGTTGGCGAATTTTTATATTTTACATTATGACACGAGTATAAAATATTAACATCAGTCTAAAACATTGTTATGACCGTGGTCAAAATTGGGGTTATATTTTATCGTCGACAAAATATTATGCGTAGTATATCATAGTATGGTATTTACATAATTCGACTGGTAGGTAGGTAAAAATACCCGAAGCGGGTAAACACCAAAAATATTATTGCATACCTGGTGTGTGTTATATTTACCCACAGAAAATTTCTATCCGAGAAATAAATAATAGTTTCAAGCTTCATAAAGCTATATTTTTTTCACGTGAGTTAGTATTTTCAGACTATAAACAGTGAGGGATGTACCGTATACACGATTTACATTACTATGTGACTGTACGACCAAAAAAAGTGTCTCAAATCTTTCATATTTGAGGTGATTAATGGTAGTAGAATTCATTTAATTACTAAATTGCTATTTATGGGAGATAAAAGTTATAAAAAATTACTGGTATTTATTTTTCAATTATAAAATAAACTAAATATTGATTTCGATATTTATTAATTGGAAACTGAACCACTTACTAGGAACCTTGTATTCAATTTCAAGCCAAAATACT